>NC_057814.1:478143711-478285200 GCF_018294505.1 Triticum aestivum | reverse complement strand
CCACCCGCTGCCCCGGGCGTGAGCGCCGCCCCGGCGCCCCGCCGCCCGTCGCCGCTCGGCCCCCTGGCGAGGCTTCTTTTTCCTATTTTTCTGTCTTTTTTATTGCTGTTTTTTATTTAGGTTAATTAGTTAGTTAGTTAGTTAGTTTTTTAGGTTAGTTAGTTACTTGTTTTACCCTACTATACATAGGTTAATTAGTTAGTTAGGTTTTTTTAGGTTAATTACTTAGTTAGTTTCTTGAGGTTAATTACTTAGTTAGATATAAGCCCAAGAACAAGAAAAGAAAAGAAAGAAAGAAGACCTAAAAGGACTAGGAGGAGAAAACATAGAAAAAAGAAGAAGAAGAAGAAGAAAAAAAGAAAACAAAAAAAGAAGAAAAGAAGAACTAAAGTCTACTGTCTATCCACTATTCATGTTAGTACTCCTACTACTATTAGTACATAGTTTGGTTTTGATGCCCACTTTCTTTGTCCCTAAAATGTTGAGCTTGTCTTGACTAAGCGTATTTAACAACTTGACGCACTTTATGAGTAGAAGGTGATGTTGGCATGCACATTGGCAAGACATGTATTTGCTGTTAGTTGGGTCACTCTTCTTGAGTTTTCACTGGTCGGGCTGTCAATTTGCTTGTGGATTGTGGGTGTTCAGGCGGACTTGCTGTTAGTTGGATCATGCTTCCTTTGGTTTAATTGGTCAGCCTGTCAATTTGTTTTTTGCCATGTTGATTAGGTCTCTGTTTGGCCTCAATATGCTTTTAGCTCTGTTTCTTCATGATGATATGGATAGTGCTATTTTTAGTCTATATAATGGTTACCCAGGAAGTTGGTCTCCTTCTTTACAAATTTTACATGAATGGACAATACTCTTTGGTATATTCAACCAAGAAGCAATTTTCCATAATGAAAACAAAAAAGAGCCAAGTGAAAATTAAAGCAGTGGCAAAGAGAAAGCAGAGGAACACAAGCCTGCCTGCCAAGCAAAGCAGCAAGCCATGCTTTTAGGTTAATAGATTTTAGTTGATTTTTGGTTAATAGATTTTAGTTGATTTTAGGTTAGTTGATTTTAGGTTAGTAGATTTTAGTTGACTTAGGTTAATTAGTTGATTTAGGTTGATTAGTTGAAGAAGAAATATAAGACAAGAGGAAGAAGGAAAATAAGGAAAATGAAGAAGAAAAAGAAGACAAGAGGAAGAAGGCAAAGAAAGAAGAAGAAGAAGAAAATGAAGTAGAAGTGGAAATGAAAAAATAAGTAGAAGAAGATGATGAAAAAAAGAAGTAGGAAAAGTAGAAAAAGAGGGTCGCTGAGGGAAAAGAGGGTCGCCGAGTGGCCGAGGGCTCGAGGATCAATTGGAAAAGGAGTCGAGGGTCTAGGGGTCGAGGGGTCGAGGATCGAGGGGTAAAGGAGACAAGGATCGAGGTGTCGAGGAAAAGGGGAAAAGGGGTCGAGGGGGTCGAGGATCGAGGGGAAAAGGAGTCGAGGGTCTAGCGGTCGAGGATCGAGGTGTCGAGTGTCTAGGGGAAAAGGGGTCGAGGGTCGCTGCCCGACCCCCTGACCCCGACACCCCGACACGACACGCCGACCCTGCCTCGACACCCCGACACCGCGACCCCGACACAGCACCCCGACCCTGACACAGCACCCCGACCCGACACACAAATATTTTATTATGTTCATGATGATGGTACACACTTAAATATTTTATAATTTTTATGTTGTACTAATTTCGTTTACTCTTTGTCATTGCAGGTGTTGACAGATGGTGGGCGCGGGTCGAGAGCGCTCCGAGCCTCCTTCCTCAGGGCGTGCTGGTAGGGGTGCTATTATTCTACCCCATCACCTTCGAAGAGCGCTGGTAGATAGCATGGCGACACCGGCGGGCGCTTCTTCGGCCAGGAGAGGTCGGGGGAAGCCCAAGAGGGCTTCTAGAGGTGGACATGGTGGCGGCAGAGGTAGGAAGGCTGTTGCGTCTTCCTCGCCGCCACCCCCAGCCGATTCTCTGGACCACCGGAGTGCTCCCTCTCAGGTGGACCCGTCAGACTTGGACCCGTCTCGGACTCCGGTCCATGAGCCTCGGGTCGACGAGCCTCGGGTCGTCGAGCCTTCATCCCACGAGAATCAGGCCCAGAGTCTTCGTCCCACGAGACTCCGGTCCTAGAGTCTTCGTCCCACGTGACTCCGGAGACTAGTGGCCATGCTGATGGTGAGGAGACCTGGTCTGATGATAGTTATAGCGAGGGCGAGCTAGTTGAGGGGGGCAAGAAGGTCTACCAGCATGGTGGTACAAAGCACCCGGCCATGCCGGCGACCCGCGATCTGAGGTGGTTGATTGAGCCTAACGGGGAGAAGTAAGTGCATTTTCTCATTTTAACCTTTGTCCTTCATGTTTCTTCAAATTAATATCTAATGTGTTGGCCTTGTCATACTGCAGGGGTTGGAAATATGGCAGTGGTGTCCGCAGGCCCAACCAGGTCCTTGGTGTGCTTTGCCGACACCACTTCCCGGGGTGGATCGTGTTGCCCGGTGAGGCTCAGGTTCCACAGCTAGCACTGAGCTGGGAGCTGTACGTTGCTGCCTCGGCCCTGCTGGAGGAGAGGGTCGACGGTGTCTTGTGCGAGACGGTGGCCGACATTGTGAGGCGGCGGTTTTGGGTAATTTCTCCTTTACAGAATTAAAAATCAACATTACCGAGTGCAAGCGCCTACTTCAGAACTTATGACATGAGGCACACGAGGCGGAGGCGGCTAGGGTTCTCGAAGCCGAGTGCAAGCGCCTACTTCAGAACTTATGACACGAGGCTAGGGTGGAGGCTGTTCGAGACTACTACGCCTTGACTAACATTAGGAGGGCCAAGAAGAAGTGTCGTGCCAAGTATCTGATAAGGAGAAGTACATGAAGGTGATTAACTATTCTTAAGGCCTTGTACTTAGTTTCCTTGATTTCATTCATAGGCGTAGCGCTGAAATTTCTCTTTGCCTAACTTGGGTGCCCCCGAGATGGTGTGCGGATAGGATGGACTGTTGAGAGGTGTTGGTGGATGAGTGGTGCTCTCCCGAATGGCTAGCCGACCACAACAAGGCCAGGGATAAGCATGCCCAAATGCAAGGTGTGCCATCAAGGGAGCTCCAACCTGTTTGAGTACGGGGATCATTGGGTATGTGGTTTGAGCCCTTAACGATTCATGCAATTTCATTCTTCATGCTAGCTTGAGCCTAACTAATATGTTATTCCTCTCTTTTAGGCGCGACACAACAAGAAGGACGTGCCACCGCTGTACGACCTCTATGCCATGGCCCATACTGCACCATTAAAGAAGGCCAAGGCATTCTATGAGTCTGACCTCGATCATCCAGAGAGCTTCACCAACATCTCCTCCCACAACAAGCTTGTGAGGTACAAACAATTTGGGAAGGCGACGAAAGGGGAGGACTTCAACCTGAGCCAGAGTGCTTTTAATCCAGAGCTCGTGATGCTATCTGATGACGGGAGGAAGCATGGCTCGGTAGCCATTGGGGATGGACTCATACGTTGTCCTAGGACTCTCTCGGAGATGAAGAAGTGCCAGACGAGCTCTCTTCCTGAGATAGGGCCTCGACCATGGCCAATGGAGCTCGCCATCGAGGCTAGGGCCCAGGAGCTTCTGGTGGAGGCAAACAGGTAGGCTACGCAGAGGGAGAGGGAGTTTGAGTAGAGGACTGCTAATCTGTTGGAGGCAGAGAGGAACCGGAACAACACGTCTCACCGGGCCCTATATGAGCTCCTCCTGGTAAGTTTATCCTGCATATTAGCCAAATCGTGCACGTAATGTTCGTTTCATTACTAATTAATATGACTGACTCATGAAAACAAAATGTGCAGTCCGTGTGCGAGAAAAATGGTGAGACCCCTCCGCCGATGCCCCAGATTGGTATAGCAGACACTGTGAGCTTCATTTGAATGGTCATTAGTTACTAGTATTCACATTTCAGTTGCATCATGCTAACGAGACATTGCAAATGATCTTTGGTGCAGCATGCCTCCCGACAAGCATCGACCGATCCTTCTCCGTCTCGCACTCGCGCAACCCCGACCCCGACCGGTCCTTCTCCGTCTGGCACTGGCGCAAATCTGATCGGTCCTTCACCTCCATGATGATGGTAACTTTTCCCAAGTGTTTGTCGGGGTAAACGACCACGGGTAGCCTAACCGACTACCCCTGGCTCTTCAGAAAATCTATCAGGCCTTTGGGCCTTCAAGCACTCCAGGCGTTTGGGCCACCTTCCCCGGTTGGCTAGCCCTAAAGCCGACTCCCGGAAGGTGACCCAGCCTCACCGACTCCAAGAAGCCGGCCAAGAAGGATGCCGACTCCTAGAAGCCGGTCAAGGTCACAACCACTCCTACATAACGACTTGATGGGGCATGGCCACAGTGCGGCCCACGACCCCCTAGGCCCGAGTTGGGCATGGCTACAGGAGGCCGTACGGGGAGAGGTCTCCCGTGCGGCCCGGCACTGTAGCCACGCCAGCTACGACGTCATCCACGACCCACTCCTGTACGGCCCAACGACTGCGGGCCCCTTCAGTCAGAGAGAGGCGTGAAGGCGGCCTGGCTCTTCCTAGGCGGCCAAGAGTATAGCTGGCCTCCAGAAGCCGGCCACTCCCGTCCACGAGGCAGGAGCCCCACTAAGGAGACAAGACGGGGTGAGGCTACAGTGATAGCCCCCGAGGCGGCCCACTGTAGCCATGTTCACCCCGACAAAACCCTCATCATCAGAGGCGCGGCTACAGTAAGCAGCCGCCGACAAAACCCTAGGCGGTGGGGGCGATCTGTCGACCAGGTAGCCGGCAGCCAACGGGGCCCACCAGCCAGCGGGACCCAGCAGCCGCCGGAGGAGCCGGCGAGCGTAGACACTGACGGCTGGGACCAGATCCTAGTCGGATTACCATTGTACCCCCGGGGGGTAGGCCTATATAAACCCCCCGGAGCGCCCATGCAAAGGGTTGGCACCTGGGCATGTTTGGCTTCCAAGCATAGCACATACACACACCATAGACAGAGAGAAGCAAGAGCTAGCCTTGTCCTTCTTCTCCCTTGATCCCAACAGCTCTAGGAGCGATTGTAGCTACCCTTTATCGATCTAGGGATCATGCGGAGACCCTGCAGAGCAGGACTAGGGGTGTTATCTCCTCGGAGAGCCCCGAACCTGGGTAAGATTCGCCGGCGTGCATGTCTTCGCCTCATCCCGTTTCCAGGCACCGGCGACGTTTTATTGGCTCCCACAATGATAAGCCATCCCTTGGCATATGTCGCACCAACCACCCGACATTTGACGCCCACCTGGGGCCAGGTGCCCCGTCGTCCGGAGACCTGTTCTGGACGGGAACCCTCTTCTTTCCCCGCGAGCGCAACCAGCCTGCTGCGCCCGATGGCGTTTGCCACGACGCGCTGCAAGGCGTCAGCGACGTCTGCGCAGCGAGCCGCCTCGCTGATCTGCTCGGCGAGACTCGCATCTCCGATGAGCCTGCGTCCGACGCAGGCACCGACTACCCCGAGAGCCGCCTCGTCAGTCTCCTCGACCAACTTCATGTCTCCAGCGAGCCTGCTACGGACATGGAGTCGGTCGGCTCCACCGACCCGATGCTCATCGACTCCGACACCGCGTCGCTCGACGCTTACCCCTCCGACGTGGTGGTCTTCGACGACCCCCTCCCTCGAGCTGACAGCGGCAGCAGCGCTGTCACCGAAGTGCTGGTCATCAGCCACGTCTCCAACTCGGGCGAGGACGCCCGCGACGCTCAGCAAGCGGCGATGCACGACCTCTCCGTCCCCCTCCCGGCCGACGCCGACGCCGAGACCCTGGAGGCACGCCGCCTTGCCCTCATCGCGGAGAGCAAGAAGATAGCCTCGATGAGACGCCTCACCGAGGCCCACCAGCGTGAAGTCGACCGTGCCGCCTTCGGGAGGCCGCCGCCTAGCGGCCCGAGCCGGGCCGGCTTCGTCCAGAAGCGCTGAGCAGCCGTTGCCAGCATGCTGGGCACAGATCGCCCCGTCTACGCCACCCCGCTTGAGAATCTGCGAGCCGCTCAGGCGGCTGCAGAGGAGCTCAATGTGCTGGGAGCCGATGAGCTCCCCTACATGACAAGACGGATCCAGCAGCTGATCGACGCGGCTACAGAGCGGCACGAAGCCGGCGCCCGAACTGATAGCCATCCCCCACGTCGGGAGCACGCTGCCACGTCCCGCTCGCCGACTGCGAGCGGCGCGTACCGGAAGAAAGACAAGGATCCGGCTGCCAGCCGCAGCCGGACTCGCATTACTATCGAGCGCGACGCGGATGGCCGCCCTCGAGCGATGGAGCACCAGGGAAACCAGCCTCCTCCCCCGCCTCGAAGAGAAAGACGCCTCACTCCACCGCCTGTCGCCCATCCGACTCTTGGCGACCGACTCGGCCGCCGAGGAGTCGGCGAGAATGACGCCCACCACAGGATCGACCGCCTGGCTCGATCCTTGGCGTTAGAAGAAGAAGACGATGTCGGCCCGCCATGCTTTGGCCCCCGCATCCGCGACGAACCCTTCCCCAAAGGGTTCTCGCTCCCCAGAGACACGCCCAAGTACAACGGCTCGGTGAAGCCGGAAGATTGGCTCATCGACTACTCCACAGCCGTCAGCATCGCCAACGGCAATCGGCGCGTCGCCGTGAAGTACGTCCCCTTGATGCTGCAAGGGACGGCGCGCACGTGGCTCAACAGCCTCAAGCCATACAGCATCAATAGCTGGCTGGACTTCACCGAGGTTTTCGTCCGCAACTTCACCAGCACCTACAAGCGGCCTCCCAAGCCTCGCCAGCTCTCCCTCTGCGTCCAAGGGCCCAACGAGTCAACCCGCGACTACCTCACGCGATGGGCCGAGCTCCGCAACTCCTGCGAGGGAGTGCACGAGGTCCAGGCCATCGAGTACTTCACTGCCGGGTGCCGAGAGGGCACCCTCACCGACTCCTCTGCGACGAGCCGGCTACCCTCGATGAGTTGCTGATCACCGCCGACAAGTATGCCACTGCCGACTCCTCCATGAAGACCGAGCTCCGAGTGGAAGCCTCGGGGAAGGTAGTTGCTCCGGCTCCCAAGACGCCGGCTGGCGACCCAAACCGACGCCCCTACCAGAACGACCATAAGCGCAAGGGCCCCATGCCGACTTCCTCCAGTCGGCAGGTGGCCACAGTTGAAGACGAGCAGCCCGAGGAGCGGCCCGCTGCCAAGAAGAAGGGAGGCCGGCTGCCCTGGCAGCCGTCCTTCTCCTACGAACAAGCACTCGACGCCCCCTGCAAGTTCCACAGCGGCGCGAAGCCGTCCAACCATACAACCCGGAAATGCCACTGGCTCACCCGCATCACCAAGGGCGAAGGGATGGTGCCGCCTCCGCCTCCCGGCCCGCCGCCTCCAGCTCCCCAGCAGCCGGCGGCCCGACCGGCAGTCGGCGCCATCCAAGACGAGTTCCCCGAAGCGCACGACGCCTACGTCGTCTTCACAAGTCAAGTCGACGACAAGCGCAGCCGACGCCGGCAACATCAAGAAGTAAACGCAGTCGCCTCCAGCACCGCCGAATTCATGCACTGGTCGGAAAAGCCCATCAGCTGGAGCCAGGCCGACCACCCAGAGGTGATGCCTTCGCCTGGCTCCTATGCTATGGTCTTGGACGTCACCCTTGCGACGGAGAGGCGAGCTGCCAGATTTTCCCGCATCCTGATAGACGGTGGAAGCAGTATCAACATACTGTACCGCGACACCATGGACAAGCTGAACATCAAAGCAAAGCAGCTTATGCCGAGCCGCACCGTCTTCCATGGTATCGTACCCGGCCTATCTTGCTCTCCAATCGCCAAGATCAAAATGGATGCTCTCTTCGGAGACAAAGATCACTTTCGCCGGGAAGCAATATGGTTCGAGGTGGTGGATTTGGAGAGCCCCTATCATGCACTACTTGGCCGACCTGCTTTGGCCAAGTTCATGGCTGTGCCCCACTATGCCTACCTGAAGATGAAGATGCCGAGCTCGAAGGGGATCATCACGGTAGCCGGCGACTACAAGAAGTCCATCGAGTGTGCCATGGCCAGCAGCCGGCTGGCCGAGTCCCTCGTGGTGGCCGAAGAGAAGAAGATGTTGGAGCGGGTTGTGGCCATGGCTAGCAAGCAGCCGGCCTTGTCCCCCAACCCCAAGGACTGTGATGCGCAGGGCTCCTTCCAGCCTGCGAAAGAGACAAAGAAGATACCTCTAGACCCGGAACACCCTTAGAGGTTCGCCGTGATTGGGGCGAACTTGGACAGTAAATAGGAAGGCGAGCTCGCCGACTTCCTTCGTGAGAATCGAGACATCCTTGCATGGTCCCCAAAGGACATGCCGGGTGTCCCGAAGGATTTCGCCGAGCACAAGTTACATGTCCGAGCTGATGCGAAGCCGGTCAGGCAACCCCTCCGCCGACTATCAGAAGAGAAGTGAAGAATCGTGGGAGAAGAGATAGCCCGGCTCCTTGCAGCCAGCTTCATCATGGAAGTGTTCTTTCCAGAATGGCTTGCCAATCCAGTTCTGGTTTTGAAGAAGAATAACAAGTGGCGCATGTGTATAGACTACACAAGTTTGAACAAGGCTTGCCCAAAGGATCCGTTTGCTTTGCCACGGATTGACCAAGTGATAGACTCCACAGCCGGATGCGAGCTGTTGTGTTTTTTGGATGCATACTCAGGGTATCATCAGATCAAGTTGGACCCGGCTGACCGCCTGAAGACTGCCTTCATCACACCCTTTGGAGCTTTCTGCTACCTGACAATGACATTCGGCTTGATGAACGCCGGTGCCACTTTTCAGCGTTGCATGCAGAAATGTCTCTCGAAACAACTCGGCAGAAATGCCCACGTCTACGTAGACGACATTGTGGTGAAGACAGAGAAGCGCGGTACCTTGCTGGAAGACCTGAAGGAAACATTCGCCAACTTGCGCCGATTCCAGATCAAGCTCAACCCCGAGAAGTGCGTGTTCGGAGTGCCAGCCGGCCAGCTGCTAGGCTTCCTGGTCTCCGAACGCGGCATTGAGTGCAACCCTGTCAAGATCAAAGCCATCGAGAGGATGGAGATTCCCACCAAGCTGCGAGATGTGCAGAAATTCACTGGCTGCTTAGCCTCCCTGAACGGTTTTATCAGCCGACTAGGAGAGAAGGCCCTCCCCCTATACCGACCCATGAAGAAGTCCACCCACTTTGAGTGGAATGATCAAGCCGACCAAGCCTTCCATGAGTTGAAGAAAATGTTGACCACTCCGCCTGTCCTGGCTGCGCCCACTGAGAAGGAGCCCATGCTCCTCTACATCGCCGCGACAAGCCGAGTCGTCAGCACTGTTGTTGTGGTCCAGCGCCCGGAGGAAGGCCGAGCCCAGCTGGTCCAGAGGCCGGTCTACTATCTCAGCGAAGTACTATCTAGCTCGAAGCAACACTACCCGCATTACCAGAAGATGTGCTATGGGGTGTACTTCGCTGCCAAGAAATTGAAGCCCTACTTCCAAGAGCACCCCATCACGGTCGTGTGCACTGCCCCGCTCGCCGAGATCATAGGCAGCCGGGATGCATCCGGCCGGGTGGCCAAATGGGCCATTGCCTTGGCGCCCTACACGATCTTCTATCAACCCCGCACCGCCATCAAGTCGCAAGCATTGGCCGACTTCCTCGTCGACTGGGCCGAGACCCAGTACTTACCGCCGGCTCCCGACTCCACCCATTGGCGGATGCACTTTGACTTGGGAGCCGGCATTGTCCTCACCTCTCCCAAAGGCGACAAGCTCAAGTACACGCTGCAGATCCACTTCGCCGCCTCCAACAACATGGCCGAGTACGAGGCGCTCGTACATGGGCTCCGGCTAGCCAAAGAACTCGGCATACGTCGGATCCTGTGCTACGGTGACTCAGACTTAGTGGTCCAGCAGTCATCTGGCGACTGGGACGCCAAGGACGCAAACATGGCAAGCTACCGATTCCTCGTCCAGCAGATGAGCGGATACTTCGAAGGGTGCGAGTTCCTTCACGTGCCAAGGGCCGGCAACGACCAAGCAGATGCCCTAGCACGGATCGGCTCCACCCGACAAGCCATACCGACTGGCGTCTCCCTCCAGCGCCTCCTCAAGCCGTCCATCAAGCCGTCTCCAGAGTCGGATTCCATCTTCGTACCGCCTGCGCCAGAAACAGCCGGATCCGGCTCAAGAAATCCCGCAGGCGGCACGGGGACTTCAACGACTGCCCCGGGGACTGACATAGTCGCACCCGGCCCAGAGACCTCAGAGCCCGGCCCGGGGACTGCAGCAGTCGGCCCGGGGACTGCAACGACACAAGAAGCGGTGGTCGACTCCAACGCAACACCCAACCCACCCACCCGAGTCATGGTGGCCACGGTAACAGCAGAAGAAGTCACAGCTCCCTCATGGGCCCAGCCCATCCTCAAGTTCCTAGTCAGCAGAGAGCTGCCGGCTGATGAAGTCGCAGCAAGACTAGTGCAACGACGAGCCGCAGCATACACAATAATCAACAGGGAGCTTGTGAAGCGCAGCGTCACGGGAGTCTTCCAGCGCTGCGTCGAGCCAGAAAAAGGAGTGGCAATCCTCAAAGACATCCACCAAGGCGAATGCGGCCATCACGCTGCCTCAAGATCCCTCGTGGCCAAGGCTTTCCGCCATGGGTTCTTCTGGCTGACTGCCTTGGAGGATGCTAAAGAAATAGTCAAGACCTGCAGAGGATGTCAAGTCTTCAGCTCCAAACAACACCTGCCGGCTTCTGCCCTCAAGACCATTCCCCTCACCTGGCCTTTTGCCGTCTGGGGACTGGACATGGTGGGCCCTTTCAAGACAACCCGCGGCGGCTTGACACACCTGCTCGTTGCGGTGGACAAGTTCACAAAGTGGGTCGAAGCCAAGCCCATCAAGAAGCTGAACGGGCCGACTGCCGTGACATTCATCACCGACATAACTACTCGGTACGGCGTGCCGCACAGCATCATCACCGACAACGGCACGAACTTCGCCAAAGGCGCACTAGCACGTTTCTGCGCGACACAGGGCATCCGACTGGACTTAGCGTCCGTTGCCCACCCGCAGTCAAACGGCCAGGTCGAGTGAGCGAATGGACTTATCCTCTCCGGCATCAAGCCCCGATTGGTTGTACCACTGGAGCGATCGGCCGGCTGTTGGCTCGAAGAGCTGCCGGCCGTCCTGTGGAGTCTGCGCACTACACCCAACAAGTCAACCGGCTTCACTCCATTCTTCCTTGTGTACGGTACCGAGGCCGTCATCCCAACAGACATCGAGTTCGACTCGCCTCGGATCACCATGTACACAGAGGAGGAAGCCAAAGAAGCAAGAGAAGACGGCGTCGACCTACTGGAAGAAGGCCGGCTGTTGGCCCTCAGCGGTCCGCCATCTACCAGCAAGGCCTACGCCGCTACTACAACCGCAAGGTCAAGCCAAGATCCTTCCAAGAGGGCGACCTTGTGCTCCGGCTGATCCAGCGAACAGCCGGCCAGCACAAGCTCTCGGCCCCTTGGGAAGGCCCCTTCGTCGTCAGCAAGGCACTCGGCAACGACTCCTACTACTTGATCGACGCGCAAAAGCCAAGAGCATGCAAGAGAGACGACTCCGGCAAGGAGTCGGAGCGACCATGGAACACAAACCTCCTAAGACAATTTTACAGCTGAAAAGCAGTATGTATCACGCTACCCCTTTTGTATTAAGTTACAAACCAACAGGTCCCCCGAACAGTACTCGGGGACTGCCTTTTATTTATCTATGAATGACGAATGTCATATCCATGAATGTATTATTACATTTTGAACTCTTGTCCAGCACCGGGTCCGACTAGTCGGCCCGGGGACTGGCCGCCTTGAGCTATATTCTAAGTTCTTCCCGCAGTCAGCAAAGTAGTGTGCCGGCTCCCAAGTCCTCCCTTGTTGAAAGTCGCAGCTCAAAGAACTGACTGTCCGACTAGCAAGAGGAAAGACAGAAAGGACGCCCACACGAAAAACGGCTAAGGAACAACTAACCTATATAGCAAAGAGACGCCCTCCATATACGCCTGCCGGCTGTCACAGCAGCCGGCTGGCCGGCTTCCTAAAAAACTTAGCTTAAGTCCAGCAGAGCTAAAAGTACTTCCCCCTCCCCAATCGGCCAGGCACTCCCCGGCTACTGATTGTAGAACAACTGTTTGACTAGGGAGGCGGCAACCAAGGGAGGGCGGCATAGGAAAAAAGCAGAAGGACAAAAAGCGAAAGTACAAGGAAAAGCCGATTGCATAACTTATATACATAAAGCCGCCTAAAGGCTGGCAACAGACTTGAGTTTCAATACACCAAGTGGGTGGAATTGTGCAGACTTAACCAAACATTGTTCCAAAGCAACAAGACAGGAAAACAAAAGAAAGAAGACTAAGGTGCGACTTGGAGACCGAACTGATCGGTGAAGGCAGCTCGCCGGCTGAAGGAGTGGCCGCCTAGTCGGTCCCGGCTTGACCACCTCCCGCGGCAGGGGACGCACTCGCACGCGACGTAGTGCTGGAGGCGCGGTCAGGCTGGCCGGCTTCTCCACCAGCCGGCTCGGCGTCTTCACCCTCCTCCTCCTCCTCCTCCTCGCCCTCGTCGCTGGAGTCGATCTCCTCCGCCGAGTCCTCGCCATGCGCCGGGTCCAGCCCGAACCAATCTTCCGGCTGGGCGACTCCATTGTCGTCCACCTCAGGGGCGAAGACGTTGCTGTCGGTGTAGTCGGCGATCGCCGAAGCTCGCCGAATGATGGCCGGCCGCGCCGGCTCCAGCTCCGTGTCGGCTTGCTGCCGCCAGGTCGACAGCTGGTCCAGGTTCAAACCGGGATACCAGGCCTTGACGAACTCCAGCGCCCGCCTGGCGCCGGAGCGAGCCGCTGACGCCTTCCAAGCCTCGAAGCGGCCGACGGCCATCTCCAGCTAGTCGGCGGTCCGACTGGGAGTGCGTGGGACCACTTGGCCAGGCCAGAGGGCGGCCAAGACCGCCGACCCGGCACGCTGAAGCCGGTGGAGCAGCCTGTGAGCCGGCTGGATGCGAGCCTGGATCGCCAGGAGCTGCTCCTCCAGCGAACGGCCGGCGGTTGGCGAGATCTCGAAGCCGGCTTGCCTCTTCGCCTGACGACGGGCTTCGACGGCCTGGTTGGCGGCAGTGGAATAGCCGGGGAAGTACTCTGTGAGAAGAAGAAAATGAAAGAAAAACACCAAAATCAGAAAAACAAGTCGAATGGCGGATGGCAAGAAACGACGAAGTGGTAGATGACTTACCATCAACCAGGTCCTCAATCTGGCCATAGCCAGAGACCAGAGTCTGCTTAACCTCTGCCCAGCCGGCCGCCTCCGTCTCGAACTCGGCCTGAAGGGCGGCCTCGCGATCCTGCGCAGTTTTCAGCGCAGCCTTGTGGCCTTCCTCCTGGTCGGCCAGCTTCTTGACCAGGCGGTCGCGCTCCTGCACCAAGGCGGCGAGCTCCGCGTCCTTGGCACGAAGAGCAGTCTGGGACTCCCCCAGCTGCGCCCTCAGACTGGCGTTGGCCGCTGCAGAGATAGAAGAAAAAGAAGAACAATGAGGAATGATCAAGGAAGATCCGAGCCGACTGCTCAGCAGTCGGCCCGAATCTCGGGGACTACACCCAGTGGGTGCGCTGACGCGCCCCCACATAAGAAAAAGGTCAAGTCACATACCTCGGCTTTCCGTGAGATCGGCGGTCTTCTGGGTCAACTCCTGAGCCTGGGAGTTGAAGGCGGCCGCTCGGAAATTGTGGTAGTCCTGCAAGACGGACAGAAGACCGACGTGAGAACAAAAGCAGCAAAAACGAAAATCTCCAAGAAGTTTCAAGCCGCCTGCTCAGCAGCCGACTCGGAACACGGGGACTACACCCAGTGGGTGCGCTGACGCGCCCCCACGAGAGAAATCAAGTTCAAAAAAGAGCAAGATGAGAATACTAACCCGGATGGCTGCCCGCGTGGCGAGGAATTCGTCGGTGAACTGCCTCAGCGCCGCGGCTTGGCTCTGCAGCCGGGTCCGGACGTCTTGCGCGGCGACGTTCACCACGGCCGACCCTCCGCCCGGCGTCCACCCCGAGGTAGCGCTGGCCGCCTCCGCGTCTCGGGCCGACGAGCTGGAGCCCACGGCCGGCTGTGGCTCCGACGCAGCCTTCTGCGGTTCAGCCGCGGCCTTCCCCGCACGCCGGCTTGGCGGAACCCGGACCGCCACCTCAGCCCCCGCGGCCGGCTCGCCCCCCGCCGACTGTGCGGACGCAGGCTCAGGCTGGCGGCCTTGGGTCGTCCTAGTCGGAGGAGTCGGCCCCGGCGCCTCCCCCAAGATGACGACGTCGTCACCGCTTCCTCCCAGCCCTGGCTGGGAACCGCTGGCTCCCCCCGGCGAGGGATCCACGTCCCCGGGCGCCATGGTGCGCAGGGGGGTGACCATCAAGGCCTCCCCTGCCGCCGCTTCGGCCTCGGCCTCTGCCTGGGCCTTGGCTGCGGCCTCGGCGAGCGCCTTCGCCGCTTCCTCCTCCCGAGCCGCCTGGGCGGCAGCTGCCCTCCGTGCCTCCGCCTCCCGCGCTTCCTACTCCTCCCGCGCCTCCCGCGCGTTCCTTTCTGTCGCCTCCAGGAGGGCGGCGCGGGGATCTACGCGGCGGGTGGTGCTCCCAGAGTCCCCTGGCGACTCTATGACGGAGCCGGCGTCCGCCCACTCAAGTGATAGCGGAGCCCTGACCGTTGAAAAAGAAGACGAAGACTCAAGAACCACAAAAGGAAAGAAAGAAGGACAATACGAAGAAAGAGAGAACTTGCGCCGACACCGTCTGCGGCTGCTTCACCACTTTGCGGAAGCGAGCCGCCTTCGCGGCCGCCTCTTCCCGCCTGGTGGCCGCCGCCCCACCCCTAGGCTTCTTCGTCCGGCTGCCGAACATGCCCTGGGTGGCGCGACGTTTCTGGCCTCTACCCCGAGCAGGCTGCACGACGGAAGAGCCCGCGCCGCGTCCGGAGGCCGGCTGGCGGGGCGGGACGGCCTCGGCTTCGTCCTCGTCTGGCCAGTCCTCGAAGGTAGCGGTAAACCCGGAGCCGCCTGCTTCGCCGCCGCTTGGCCGCCAACCGGCTCGGCGGCGTCCTCCATATGGACCGCCCCCAGGTCGGGGTCCTCCTGGTCGTGCTCGGTCCGGTCGGGGACGAAGCGGCGCTCCACGTCCGCTCCGCCGGCCGGCCGAAGCAGAGGATTCTGTCAAAAAGAGCGAGCCGACTGAGTTAGAGTCAGCCCAAAAGAACTCGGCGACAAAGCCGAGGGAGAGAAAGAGAAAAAGAGAAGGGGAGCGTACCGTAGGCGGAGGATTGGCGCGGCTGTATGGTTCCTTGCCGAATTGCCAGTCATCGAAAAGCTGGCAATTGGCGAGGTAGTTCACCATGTCGGCGGCGTCAGGCCGCGGCATCTCCTTGGTACACATCCGGCTCGGATCAAGCTGGCCGCTCATCTGATAGATCAGATGAGGCCGGCTCTGGAGCGGAAGGACCCGGCGTGTGACGAACGCGGCCAGGAGGTCGGGCCCCGTCAGCCCCTCCGACTGGACCATCACCCGCAGGCGGGCGATGGCGGCGTTTCCTCCCTGCGACAGCGTCACCGCCCGGAAGGACCACTGGGGCAGCCTCCCCGCCGGCGGGCCGGCTACGTAAGCCGGCAAGTTGAGGTAGTCACCTCAGGGAGCGATGCTCCGCACGTAGAAGTATGACTTCTGCCACTTCTTCACCAATTGGATCAGCGTGATGACGGGAAGGGGTTGTCGGCGCCTGATCTCCGCGACGCAATGAAGGCGCCGGTCTGAGCCGGCACGCCCCTCACGCACGTGCCCAGCTTCGACTGGAAGAACTCCCCCCAGAGCTCGAGGGTGGGGAGGACGCCAAGATAGCCCTCGCACAGGGTGACGAAGGCCGACAGCAGCACCACCGCGTTGGGGGTGAGGTGGTGCGGCGGAGTTGATAGAAGTCCAAGCAGGAGCGGAAGAAAGCACTCACTGGCAGGCCGAAGCCGCGCCGGAAGTGCGAGCGGAAGACCACCGGCTCGCCCTCCCGCGGCGCCGGCCTGACCTCCTTCTCTGGCGCGAGGCGGACCTCCACTTTGTCCGCGCTGGGCAGACGCCGGGTGTCGCGGAGGAAGTCGATGTGGTCGTTGTGAACAATGGAGCCATCCCAATCCCCGCCGAGCTGCTCTACGTGGGGAGGCATAGCGGAAGCTGGCACGGCAGCGGAGGAACGCGCGAAGGAAGAGCGCGGCGGCGAGGCACTGTCGCAAGAGCAAGTAAGGCGAGGAGACGAAGGGAGTAGGAGGGGCGTGCGAGGGTCTGCCGCCCTCCACCTCCCCCTACTTATAGCCTCACGCGGCCGAAGAGGCCGGACGTGGGGGGGGAGACGTGGGATTAACTGCGCCCACTCCCACCACGTCCCGCGTTTATTACGCATAAGTGCGAGTCGAAACTGTCGCACGGAACGTGCGGGCGGTTTCGGGATACAAAGGATCCGCGCCTGGGCCGGGGCGCGGACGTGGCGGGCCGCCTCCCTGCGGCGATGTCCCGTCACGCGCGTGGGCTGGCAGGCTTTCTGGCCACGTGGCACGCCACGGCCCGAGGCCGGCCCGCGGCCCGGTGCACGAGCCTGCGGGTTCCCGCCCCCCGACTCCAGAAGAATTCGACTGAAGGCGGCGCGCCAGCACCAAGGCCGGCTCCCAGCTGCCGGCTTGTCATGATAGGAAGCTGACCGAGCTTCTCGAACCCCGCTCCACCTCGAAGCCCAATCAGCTTCGGGGACTACTGTCGGGGTAAACGACCACAGGTAGCCTAACCGACTACCCCTGGCTCTTCAGAAAATTTATCAGGCCTTTGGGCCTTCAAGCACTCCAGGCGTTTGGGCCGCCTTCCCCGGCAGGCTAGCTCTAAAGCCGACTCCCGGAAGGCGACCCAGCCTCACCGACTCCAAGAAGCCGGCCAAGAAGGATGCCGACTCCTAGAAGCCGGTCAAGGTCACAACCACTCCTACATAACGACGACTTGACGGGGCATGGCCACAGTGCGGCCCACGACCCCCTAGGCCCGAGGTGGGCATGGCTACAGGAGGCCGTACGGGGGGGGAGGTCTCCCGTGCGGCCCGGCACTGTAGCCACGCCAGCTACGACGTCATCGACGACCCACTCCTGTACGGCCCAAGGACTGCGGGCCCCTTCAGTCAGAGAGAGGCGTGAAGGCGGCCCGGCTCTTCCTAGGCGGCCAAGAGTATAGCCGGCCTCCAGAAGCCGGCCACTCCCGTCCTCGAAGCAGGAGCCCCATTAAGGAGACAAGACGGGGTGAGGCTACAGTGATAGCCCCCGAGGCGGCCCACTGTAGCCATGTTCACCCCGACAAAACCCTCATCATCAGAGGCGCGGCTACAGTAAGCAACCGCCGACAAAACCCTAGGCGGTGGGGGCGGCCTGTCGACCAGGTAGCCGGCAGCCAGCGGGGCCCACCAGCCAGCGGGACCCAGCAGCCGCCGGAGGAGCCGGCGAGCGTAGACACTGACGGCTGGGACCAGATCCCAGTCGGATTACCATTGTACCCCCGGGGGGTAGGCGTATATAAACCCCCCGGAGCGCCCATGCAAAGGGTTGGCACCTGGGCATGTTTGGCTTCCAAGCATAGCACATACACACACCATAGACAGAGAGAAGCAAGAGCTAGCCTTGTCCTTCTTCTCCCTTGATCCCAACAGCTCTAGGAGCGATTGTAGCTACCCTTTATCGATCTAGTGATCATGCGGAGACCCCGCAGAGCAGGACTAGGGGTGTTATCTCCTCGGAGAGCCCCGAACCTGGGTAAGATTCGCCGGCGTGCATGTCTTCGCCTCATCCCGTTTCCAGGCACCGGCGACGTTTTATTGGCTCCCACAATGATAAGCCATCCCTTGGCATATGTCGCACCAACCACCCGACAGTGTTTTTCTTAACAAATGCATACTTAGCTTAAGAAATGACTTACTTAGCTCCAAAATGACATATTTTACCTAGGATAACTATAAAATGACCTATACTTAGCATTTTTTCCTCCAAAATGAAAAATATGCTTAGTTAGCTAGAAAATGGCATAACTACCTAGGATAGCTCAATAATGATCTATAGCTAGCTTAGCTAGTTCACTTATGATATAATTATCTCACTTAGGTAAAAATGGCATAACTACCTAGGATAGCTCAATAATGATCTATAATTAGCTTAGCTAGTTCATTTATGACATAATTAGCTCACTTAGGTAAAAAAATGGCATAATAACCTTGGTTTAGCTCCAAAATGACCTATACTTAGCTTATTTTCCTTGAAAATGACATAATAACCTTACTGAGCTCCAAACTGACATACTTTACCTAGGATAGCTATAAAATGACATATACTTAGCATTTTTTCCTCCTAAATTACTTAATATGCTTAGTTAGCTAATATGGCATAACTACCTAGGATAGCTATATAATGATCTATACTTAGCTTACCTAGTTCATTTATGACATAATTAGCTTACTTAGGTAAAAATGGCATAATAACCTTGGTTTAGCTCCAAACTGTCATATACTTAGTTTATTTTCCTCCAAAATTACAAAATAACCTTACCTAGCTCCAAAATGACCGATTTTAACTAGGATAGCTCTAAAATGACCTACACTTACCATTTTGTCCTACAAAATGAAGAAATATGCTTAAGTTAGCGCAAAAATGGCATAACTACCTAGGTTAGCTCCAAAATGACCTATTTACCTAGCTTAGCTCTAAAATGACCTACACACTTAGCATTTTTACCTAGCTTAGCTAAAAATGGCACTTTTACCTACCTTAGTTACAAGAAGAAGAAGATAAAGAAGAGGAGAGGAGAAAAAGAAAGAGAAGACAGATTCTTCTTCTTCTCCTCCTCCTCCTCCTCCTTCTTCTTCTTTTGCTGCTTCTTCTTCTTCTTCTTCTTCTAGCTAGTCTTCTTCTTCTTCTTCTAACTTTCATCTTTCCTAATTTGCAGATTTGCTTTAGATGAGGAAGCTTGCATTGATGGAGTGTACTCTTCTCCTTGTGCTTACTTTTGGATATGTTGTTGGAAACTTGTTTTGGAAATGTATGTATGGATATGTTGTTGGAAACCATTGTATATGTTGGATATGTTGTTGGAAACTTGTATGTTGGATATGTTGAGTGGAAACTTATTGTTGGTATTCTTGTTGAAATTATTTTCAAATGTGTATATATATATATATCTGAAATTCTGTCAAATTCAATGAATTTAAGAAAAAACAGAAAAACAGGGGCTATACTGGCACTTCGCCGTTCGCTGGCAGACGGCAAAGATGCAGAGATGTTTGCCGTCTGCCAGTAGATGGCAAAGAACGCTCGTTAACCCCTTAACGGACCTAAGCCGCCACGTGTGCTGTCCATGTCCTTTGCCGTCTGCTGGCGGACGACAAAGAGGCCTTTGCCTTAGCTTATTCAGCCGGACCTATTGCCGTCTGTTGGCTGACGGCAAAGGCCTTTGCCGTCTGCCAAGGCAGATGGCAAAGTGCCTGATTCCTGTAGTGTCTCTCTTTGATTCTCAATACCATGTTCTCCTCGACGTTCTTGGAGATGTATTCGATGTAATAATTTTTTGCGGTGTGTTTGATGAGATCCGATGAATTGTGGATTTATGGTTAGCTTATCTATGAATATTATTTGAATCTCCTCTAAATTCTTATATGCATGATTTGATATCTTTGCAAGTCCCTGATGTCTACTACACAACCTTCTTCTTGTAGACGTTGTTGGGCCTCCAAGTGCAGAGGTTTGTAGGACAGTAGCAAATTTCCCTCAAGTGGATGACCTAAGGTTTATCAATCCGTGGGAGGCATAGGATGAAGATGGTCTCTCTCAAACAACCCTCCAACCAAATAACAAAGATTCTCTTGTGTCCCCAACACACCCAATACAACGGTAAATTGTATAGGTGCACTAGTTCAGCGAAGAGATGGTCATACAAGTGCAATATGGATGGCAGATATAGGTTTTTATAATCTGAAATTATAAAAACAGCTAGGTAACTAATGATAAAAGTGAGCAAAAACGGTCTTGCAATGCTTTGAAACAAGGCCTAGGGTTCATACTTTCACTAGTGTAAGTTCTCTCAACAAGGATAACATAATTAGATCATATAACTATCCCTCAACATGCAACAAAGAGTCACTCCAAAGTCACTAATAGCGGAGAACAAACGAAGAGATTATTGTAGGGTACGAAACCACCTCAAAGTTATTCTTTCCGATCAATCCATTGGGCTATTCCTATAAGTGTCACAAACAGCCCTAGAGTTCGTAGTAAAATAACACCTTAAGACACAAATCAACCAAAACCCTAATGTCACCTAGATACTCCAATGTCACCTCAAGTATCCGCGGGTATGATTATACGATATGTATCACACAATCTCAGATTCATCTATTCAACCAACACAAAGAACTTCAAAGAGTGCCCCAAAGTTTCTACCGGAGAGTCAAGACGAAAACGTGTGCCAACCCCTATGCATAGATTCCCAAGGTCACGGAACCCGCAAGTTGATCACCAAAACATACATCAAGTGAATCAATAGAATACCCCATTATCACCACATGTATCCCACGTAAGACATACATCAAGTGTTCTAAAATCCTTAAAGACTCAATCCGATAAGATAACTTAAAAGGGAAAACTCAATTCATCACAAGGAGATAGAGGGGGAGAAACATCATAAGATCCAACTAGAGTAGCAAAGCTCGCGTTACATCAAGATCGTGCCACATCAAGAACACGAGAGAGAGAGAGATCAAACACATAGCTACTGGTACATACCCTCAGCCCCGAGGGTGAACTACTCCCTCCTCATCATGGAGAGCGCCGGGATGATGAAGATGGCCACCGGTGATGATTCCCCCCTTCGGCAGGGTGCCGGAACAGGGTCCCGATTGATTTTTGGTGGCTACATAGGCTTGCGGCGGCGGAACTCCCGATCTAGGTTTCTTTTCGGGGGTTTATGTATTTATAGGAATTTTTGGCTTCGATCTCACGTCAGGGGGGTCTCTGAGTCATCCACGAGGCAGGGGGCGCGCCCAGGGGGTAGGGCGCGCTCTCCACCCACGTGGATGGCTCGGGACTCTTCTGGCCCAACTATTTTACTCCGGGGGCTTCTTTTGGTCCATAAAAAATCAACAAAAATTGGCACGTCAATTGGACTCCGTTTGGTATTCCTTTCTGTAAAACTCAAAAACAAGGAAGAAACAGAAACTGGCACTGGGCTCTAGGTCAATAGGTTAGTCCCAAAAATCATATAAAATAACATATAAATGCATATAAAACATCCAAGATGGATAATATAATAGCATGGAACAATCAAAAATTATAGATACGTTGGAGACGTATCAAGCATCCCCAAGCTTAATTCCTGCTCGTCCTCGAGTAGGTAAATGATAAAAACAAAAAAAATTATGTGGAATGCTACCTAACATATTTATCAATGTAATCTTCTCTATTGTGGCAAGAATATTCAGATCCATAAGATTCAAAACAAAAGTTTAATATTGACATAAAAACAGTAGTACTTCAAGCACACGAACAAAGCAATCATGTCTTCTCAAAATAACATTGCCAAAGAAAGCTATCCCTACAAAATCATATAGTCTGGCTATGCTCTATCTTCATCACACAAAATATTTAAATCATGCACAACCCCGGTTTCAGCCAAGCAATTGTTTCATACTTTAGTATTCTCAAACTTTTTCAACTTTGATGCAATACATGAGCGTGAGCCATGGACATAGCACCATAGGTGGAATAGAATGGTGGTTGTGGAGAAGACAAAAGGAGAAGATAGTCTCACATCAACTAGGCGTATCAACGGGCTATGGAGATGCCCATCAATGGATATCAATGTGAGTGAGTAGGGATTGCCATGCAACGGATGCACTGGAGCTATAAGTGTATGAAAGATCAAAAAGAAACTAAGTGGGTGTGCATCCAACTTGCTTACTCTTGAAGACCTAGGGCATTTGAGGAAGCCCATCGTTGGAATATACAAGCCAAGTTCTATGGTCGAAAATTCCCACAAGTATATGAAAGTAACAACACAGGAGACTCTCTATTATGAAGATCATGGTGCTACTTTGAAGCACAAGTGTGGTAAAAGGATAGTAGCATTGCCCCTTCTCTCTTTTTCTCTCATTTTTTTGTTTTCTCTTTTCTTGGGGCCCTCTTTTTTTTTGGCCTCTTTTTTCGTCCGGAGTCTCAACCCGACTTGTGGGGGAATCATAGTCTTCATCATCCTTTCCTCACTGGGACAATGCTCTAATAATGATGATCATCACACTTTTATTTACTTACAACTCAAGAATTAGAACAAAATATGACTCTATATGAATGCCTCCGGCGGTGTACCGGGATGTGCAATGACTCAAGAATGACATGTATGAAAGACTTATGAAAGGTGGCTTTGCCACAAATACGATGTCAACTACATGATCATGCAAAGCAATATGACAATAATGAAGCGTGTCATAATAAACGGAATGGTGGAAAGTTGCATGGCAATATATCTTGGAATGGCTATGGAAATGCCATAATAGGTAGGTATGGTGGCTGTCTTGAGGAAGGTATATGGTGGGTGTATAGTACCGGCGAAAGTTGCTCGACACAAGAGAGGCTAGCAATGGTGGAAGGGTGAGAGTACGTATAATCCATGGACTCAACATTAGTCATAAAGAACTCATATACTTATTGCCAAAATCTACAAGTCATCAAAACAAAGTACTACGCGCATGCTCCTAGGGGAAGGATTGGTAGGAGTTAACCATCGCGCGACCCGACCTCCACTCATAAGGAAGACAATCAATAAATACCTCATGCTCCAACTTCATCACATAATGGTTCACCATACATGCATGCTACGGGAATCACAAACTTTAACACAAGTATCTCTCAAATTCACAACTACACCACTAGCATGACTCTAATATCACCATCTTCATATCTCAAAACAATCATAAGGAATCAAACTTCTCATACTATTCAATGCACTTCATATGAAAGTTTTTATTATATCCCTCTTGGATGCCTATCATATTAGTACTAAATTTATAACCAAAGAAAATTACCATGCTGTTTAAGACTCTCAAAATAATATAAGTGAAGCATGAGAGTTCATCAATTTCTTCAAAATGAAACCACCGTCGTGCTCTAAAAAGATATAAGTGAAGCACTAGAGCAAATGACAAACTACTCCGAAAGATATAAGTGAAAATCAATGAGTAGTCGAATAATTATGCAACTATGTGAAGACTCTCTAACATTTAATAATTTCAGATCTTGGTATTTTATTCAAACATCAAGCAAAACAAAAGAAAATAAAATGACGCTCCAAGCAAAACACATATCATGTGGTTAATAAAAATATAGCTCCAAGTAAGGTTACCGATGAACGAAGACGAAAGAGGGGATGACTTCCGGGGCATCCCCAATCTCAGGCTCTTGGTTGTCCTTGAATATTACCTTGGGGTTCCTTGGGCATCCCCAAGCTTAGGCTCTTGGCACTCCTTATTCCATAGTCCATCGAATCTTTACCCAAAACTTGAAAACTTCACAGCACCAAACTCAACAGAAAACTCGTAAGCTCCGTTAGTATAAGGAAATAAAATCACCACTTTTGGTACTGTTGTGAACTAATTATTTATTTATATTGGTGTAATATCTACTGTATTCTAACTTCTCTATGGTTCATACCCTCCGATACTACACATAGATTCATCAAAATAAGCAAACAACACATAGAAAACAGAATCTGTCAAAAACAGAACAGTCTGTAGTAATCTGTAACTATCGAATATTTCTGTAAATCCAAAAATTCTGAAATAAATTTTTGGACGTGAGGAATTTGTATATTAATCTTCTTCAAAAATAATCAACTTAAAATCACCCTTCAGTAAAAAATGACAGCTAATCTTGTGAGCGCAAAGTTTCTGTTTTTTACAGCAAGATCACATTAACTTTCACCCAAGTCTTCCCAAAGGTTCTACTTGGCACTTTATTGAAACAAAAGCTATAAAACATGATTACTACAGTAGCTTAATCATGTGGACACACAAAAATAGTAGGGGTAAATATTGGGTTGTCTCCCAACAAGCGCTTTTCTTTAATGCCTTTTTAGCTAGGCATGGCGATTTCAATGATGCTCACATAAAAGATAAGAATTGAAACATAAAGAGAGCATCATGAAGAATATGACTAACACATTTAAGCCTAAACCACTTCCTATGCATAGGGATTTTGTGAGCAAACAATTTATGGGAACAAGAATCAACTAGCATCGGAAGACAAAACAAGCATATATAACTTCAAAACTTTTAACACATAGAGAGGAAACCTGATATTATTGCAATTCCTACAAGCATATATTCCTCCCTCATAATAATTTTCAGTATCATCATGAATAAATTCAACAATATAACCATCACATAAAGCATTCTTTTCATGATCTACAAGCATAGAAAATTTACTACTCTCCACATAAGCAAAATTCTTCTCATTCGGAATAGTGGGAGTATCATAAGAAACTCGAATACTATAAAATTTTTCCACATAAAAAGAGTAATGTTCAGAAAAAGGGTAATCATAATCATGACAAGTTATATAAATAATCATCACTAGTTTTATAGCATAAGTATCATCACAATAATCATCATAAGTAGCAACTTTGTTCTCATCATAATCAATTGAAACCTCTTCCAAGATAGTGGAATCATTACTAAATAAAGTCATGACCTCTCCAAATCCGCTTTTATAATTATCACAATAAGATTCAACATCCTCCAAAATAGTGGGATCATTACTTCCTAAAGTTTACACTCTTCCAAACCCACTTTCATCAATATAATCATCATAAATAGGAGGTATGCTATCATCATAATAAATTTGCTCATTAGAACTTGGGAAACTAAAAATATGATCTTCATTAAACATAGCATCCCCAAGCTTGGGCCTTTTCATGTCATAACCATAATCACTCTCATCATTAATAGTATGGATAGCACCAATAGTATAGCAATTATCATCATCATAATGAGTAATAGGAGCAACATCATTTGGGAGGGATACCTTTTTACCTTTGCTTCTCCGTCTTTTAGTTTTCTTCTTCACATTAAGTATGGGTTTACTCCTCTTTTTGGAGCTCCTTATTAATGAGATTGGTTGAATAGAAGGCTCCTCCTCGTTACCTGATTCATCATAACAAAGAATAGGAGGATATTGGGAAATCTCTTCCCTTTCATTAGTATTCTCTTCATCTTCTATTTGTTTTCTTGTCTTTATGTAATTGGCAATATAAGGATTTTCAATGCAATTCACTGCACAATACATATAAATTTTCTCTAGATCAAAATCAAGAACTTTATGATGCGCAAGGGAAATCAAGTCATCACAATTTTTGGACATGATATGATCATGAAACAATTTGCATTGGAGATTTAAATGATCACGTTCATTGCAAAGTTCACAAGGATGGCAAAGAAATTTTAAATTTTCAGCACAAGCATCTAGCCTCTCGTGCAACCATTTAGTTTCTAAATACTTATGCCTCTTGCAAAATCTATCTTCCCTATTTGGTGTATACTTGCAAACTCTATGCATTCCACAAAAATTGACATGCTTATAAGAGACATTTTCATCATGACTAGTGCAATCATCATTAGTACTACGGATATTCAAAGAGTTCATACTAACAAATGCAATCATGCTCATCATTCAAAGATTGTATGCCAAACATTTTATTGCATTCTTCTTCTAACATTTTGGCAAAATTATCGGAATCCTTATTTTCACGAAAGATATTAAAAAGATGAAGCATCTGAGGCACCCTCAATTCCATTTTATGTAGTTTTCTTTTATAAACTAAACTAGTGATAAAACAAGAAACTAAAAGATTCGATTGCAAGATCTAAAGATATACCTTCAAGCACTAACCTCCCCGGCAACGGCGCCAGAAAAGAGCTTGATGTCTACTACACAACCTTCTTCTTGTAGATGTTGTTGGGCCTCCAAGTGCAGAGGTTTGTAGGACAGTAGCAAATTTTCGTCAAGTGGATGACCTAAGGTTTATCAATCCGTGGGAGGCGTGGGATGAAGATGGTCTCTCTCAAACAACCCTGCAACCAAATAACAAAGCGTCTCTTGTGTCCCCAACACACCCAATGCAATGGTAAATTGTATAGGTGCACTAGTTCGGCGAAGAGATGGTGATACAAGTGCAATATGGATGGTAGATATTGGTTTTTATAATCTAAAATTATAAAAACAGCAAGGTAACTAATGATAAAAGTGAGTGATAACAGTATTGCAATGCTTCGAAACAAGGCCTAGGGTTCATGCTTTCACTAGTGCAAGTTCTCTCAACAAGGATAACATAATTAGATCATATAACTATCCCTCAATATGCAACAAAGAGTCACTCCAAAGTCACTAATAGCGGAGAACAAACGAAGAGATTATTGTAGGGTACGAAACCACCTCAAAGTTATTCTTTTCGATCAATCCATTGGGCTATTCCTATAAGTGTCACAAACAGCCCTAGAGTTTGTAGTAAAATAACACCTTAAGACACAATCAACCAAAACCCTAATGTCAACTAGATACTCCAATGTCACCTCAAGTATCCGTGGGTATGATTATATGATATGCATCACACAATCTCAGATTCATCTATTCAACCAACACAAAGAACTTCAAAGAGTGCCCCAAAGTTTCTACCGGAGAGTCAAGACGAAAACGTGTGCCAACCCCTATGCATAGGTTCCCAAGGTCACGGAACCCGCAAGTTGATCACCAAAACATACATCAAGTGAATCAATAGAATACCCCATTGTCACCACAGGTATCCCAGGCAAGATATACATCAAGTGTTCTCAAATCCTTAAAGACTCAATCCGATAAGATAACTTAAAAGGGAAAACTCAATTCATCACAAGGAGATAGAGGGGGAGAAACATCATAAGATCCAACTATAGTAGCAAAGCTTGCGTTAGATCAAGATCGTGCCACATCAAGAACGTGAGAGAGAGAGATCAAACACATAGCTACTGGTACATACCCTCAGCCCCGAGGGTGAACTACTCCTTCCTCATCATGGAGAGTGCCGAGACAATGAAGATGGCCACCGGTGATGATTCCCCCCTCCGCCAGGGTGCCGGAACAGGGTCCTGATTGGTTTTTTGTGGCTACAGAGGCTTGCGGCGGCGGAACTCCCGACCGAGGTTTCTTTTCGGGGGTTTCAGTATTTATAGGAATTTTTGGCATCGGTCTCACGTCAGGGGGGTCTCCGAGTCATCCACGAGGCAGGGGGCGCGCCCTCGACCCTCGTGGATGGCTCGGGACTCTTCTGGCCCAACTATTTTACTCCGGGGGCTTCTTTTGGTCCATAAAAAATATCAAAAATTGGCACATCAATTGGACTCCGTTTGGTATTCCTTTTCTTTAAAACTCAAAAACAAGGAAAAAAACAAAAATTGGCACTGGGCTCTAAGTTAATAGGTTAGTCCCAAAAATCATAGCAAATAGCATATAAATGCATATAAAACATCCAAGATGGATAATATAATAGCATGGAACAATTAAAAATTATAGATACGTTGGAGACGTATCAGTCGCTTCGAACTATTGATTGGCTTGGCCAACTAGATTGGTTTTTCTTGCAATGGGAGAAGTGCTTTGCTTTGGGTTCAATCTTGCGATGCTCGATCCCAGTGATAGAAGGGGAACTGACACGTATTGTATTGTTTCCATCGAGGATAACAAGATTGGGTTTTCATCATATTGCTTGAGTTTATCCCGCTACATCATGTCATCTTACTTAATGCGTTACTCTGTTCTATGAACTTAATACTCTAGATGCAGGCAGGAGTCGGTCGATGTGTGGAGTAATAGTAGTAGATGCAGGCAGGAGTCGGTCTACTTGATACGGACGTGATGCCTATATTCATGATCATTGCCTTAGATATCGTCATAACTTTGCGCTTTTCTATCAATTGCTCGGTAGTAATTTGTTCACCCACCATAATATTTTATATCTTGAGAGAAGCCTCTAGTGAAACCTATGGCCCCCGGGTATACTTTCCATCATATAAGTTTCCGATCTACAATTTTAGTTTCCTATTTACTTCCTTTGCAATCTTTTACTTTCCGTTCCATAGACCAAAAATACCAAAAATATTACTTTACCATTTATCCATCTCTATCAGATCTCACTTTGCAAATAACCATGAAGGGACTGACCACCCCTTTATCGCGTTGGGTGCAAGTTGGTGTTTGTTTGTGCAGGTATCGGTGACTTGTGCGTTGTCTGCTATTGAATTGATACCTTGGTTCTCAAAACTGAGGGAAATACTTACTCTACTTTGTTGCATCACCCTTTCCTCTTCAAGGGAAAAACCAACACAAGCTCAAGAAGTAGCAGGAAGAATTTCTAGCGCCGTTTCCGGGGAGATCTACGCCAAGCCAAGACATACCAAGTACCCATGATAAACTCTCATCTCTGGCATTACATTATTTTCCATTTGCCTCTCATTTTCCTCTCCCCCAATTCTAAAACGATTTTCGAAAAGATTTGCCTTTTCTTCGCCCCTCTTCCGTTCGTCTTCTTCGCTTGCTTTTTGTGTGATCGTGTATTGGATTGCTTGCTTTGTCACGATGACTCAAGAGAATACCAAATTGTGTGACTTTTCTAATACCAACAACAATGATTTTATTAGTTCTCCGATTGCTCCCGCTACTAATGCAAAATCTTGTGAAATTAATACCGCTTTCTGAATCTTGTTATGAAAGATCAATTTTCCGGCCTTCCCAATGAAGATGTCGCGTCCCATCTAAACAATTTCGTTGATTTGTGTGATATGCAAAACAAAAAATATGTGGATAATGATATTGTTAAATTGAAGCTATTTCCATTCTCGCTTCGAGATCGTGCTAAATCTTGGTTTTCATCTTTCCCCAAAAATAGTATAGATTCGTGGAATAAGTGTAAAGATGCTTTTATTTCCAAGTATTTTCCTCACGCTAAGATCATCTCTCTTAGGAAGGATATTATGAATTTTAAGCAACTTGATTATGAACATGTTGCACAATCTTGGGAGAGGATGAAATTGATGTTATGAAATTGCCCTACGCATGGTTTGAATTTGTGGATGATTATACAGTTTTTTATGACAAATTGAATTTTGCTACTAGAAGTCTTTTAGATTCAGCCATGGGAGGTACTTTTATGGAAATTACTTTGGGAGAAGCTACTAAACTCCCAGATAATATTATGGTTAATTATTCTCAATGGCATACTGAAAGATCTTCCACTAGTAAAAAAGTGCATGCAATTGAAGAGATTAATGTTTTGAGTGGAAAGATGGATGAGCTTATGAAATTATTTGCTAGCAAGAGTGCTCCTAGTGATCCTAATGATATGCCTTTGTCTACTTTGATTGAGAATAATAATGAATCTATGGATGTGAATTTTGTTGGTAGGAACAATTTTGGTAAAACACATATAAAGGTAATTTTAATCCTAGGCCGTTTCCAAGTAATTCCTCTAATAATTATGGTAATTCCTACAAGAATTCTTATGAAAATTATAATAAGATGCCCTCTGAATTTGAGAATAGTGTTAAAGAATTTATGAGTTCGCAGAACAATTTCAATGCTTTGATTGAAGAAAAATTGCTAAAGATTGATGATTTGGCTAGGAGCGTGGATAGAATTTCTCTTGATGTTGATTCTTTGAAACTTAGATCTATTCCACCCAAGCATGATATCAATGAGTCTTTCAAAGCTATGATAATTCCAATTGATGAGTGCAAAGAAAGAACCGCTAAGATGTGTGCTAAAAAAGATTGGTTTATAAAAGCGTGTTCTTCTAGTTTCCGTGAAAATAATGATGAAGATCTTAAAGTGATTGATGTTACTCCTATTGAATCTAGGTTTTCCAATATAAATATTGATAAAGATGGGACTGGAGATGAGTAAACTTTAGTTAAAAAGTTCCCCAATGATTCGGAGTTTTTAGATCTTGATGCAAAAATTGATAAAAGTGGCATTGGAGAGGTCAAAACTTTAGGTAGTGATGAACCCACTCTTTTGGATTTCAAGGAATTTAATTATAATAATGGTTCTTTAATAGATTGTATTTCCTTGTTGCAATCCATGTTGAATTCCCCTCATGCTTATAATCAAAACAAAGCTTTTACTAAACATATCGTTGATGCTATGATCAAATCTTTTGAAGAAAAGCTTGAATTGGAAGTTTCTATTCCTAGAAAACTTTATGATGAGTGGGAACCTACCATTAAGATTAAGATTAAATATTATGAGTGCCATGCTTTGTGTGTTTTGGGTGCTAGTGTTTCCACGATTCCAAAAACTTTATGTGATGTGTTAGGTTTCCGTGAATTTGATGATTGTTCTTTAAATTTGCATCTTGCGGATTCCACTATTAAGAAACCTATGGGAAGAATTAATGATGTTCTTATTGTTTCAAATAGGAATTATGTGCCCGTAGATTTCATTGTTCTTGATATAGATTGCAATCCTACATGTCTTATTATTCTTGGTAGACCTTTCCTTAGAACGATTGGTGCGATTATTGATATGAAAGAAGAAAACTTTAGATATCAATTTCCGTTACGGATAGGCATGGAACACTTTCCAAGAAAGAAAATTAAATTGCTTTATGACTCTATTATGAGAGCCACTTATGGATTGCATGCCAAAGATGATACTTAGATCTATTCATGTTCTATGCCTAGCTAAGGGCGTTAAACAATAGCGCTTGTTGGGAGGCAACCCAATTTTATTTTTTGTTTGTGCTTTTTTAGGTTCTGTTTTGCAATAAATATTTCATATAGCCCGTGGTTAGATGTGGTTTTGTGTTTTAATTAGTGTTTGTGCCAAGTAAGACCTTTTTGATAGCTTACAGTGATAGTTGATTTAATCTTGCTGAAAAATAGAACTTTTGTGCTCAGGAAAACAATTCTCATTTTTAACAGGAGCATGATAAAATATTGATTCTTTTTTGCGAGGTAAATATTGATTATTTCGTAGAAGATTGATAACCCACAAGTATAGGGGATCAATTGTAGCCTCTTTCGATAAGTAAGAGTGTCGAACCCAACGTGGAGCTAAAGGTAGAACAAATATTCCCTCAAGTTCTACCGACACCGATACAACTCTACGCACGCTTAATGTTCGCTTTACCTAGAACAAGTATGAAACTAGAAGTACTTTGTAGGTGTTGTTGGATAGGTTTGCAAGATAATAAAGAGCGCATAAATAAAAAGTAGGGGCTATTTAGATGAAGACACAACTAAGTTAGTTTTAGTAGAGAGCTTTTTGTCACACAAGAAAGTTATTTGTCCCTAGGCAATCTATAACTAGACCGGTAATCACTATTGCAATTTTATATGAGGGAGAGGCATAAGCTAACATACATTCTCTCCTTGGATCATATGCACTTATGATTGGAACTCTAGCAAGCATCCGCAACTACTAAAGATCATTAAGGTAAAACCCGACCATAGCATTAAAGTATCAAGTCCTCTTTATTACCATACGCAAACAACCTGCTTACTCGGGTCTGTGCTTCTGTCACTCACGCCACCCACCATAAGCAAATCATGAACATATTGCAAACCCTACAGCGGAGATCCCTCACGCTTGCGCGACACAGAGAGCACCATAGGACAGCACCAATAATAAAACATGCAACTCAAACCAATCACGATCATCAATGAACCCATAGGAAAAAACGGATCTACTCAAACATCATAGGATAGCCATACATCATTGGGAAATAATATATAGCATTGAGTGAGGGAGTCCTAGACTAAGGGGTCCTCAGGCGTCCGGCCTGTTGGACATGGGCCGGACTAATGGGCTGTGAAGATACGAAGACCAAAGACTCTCACCTGTGTCCGGATGGGACTCTCCTTGGCGTGGAAGGCAAGCTTGGCGATCAAATATGAAGATTCCTTTTCTCTGTAACCGACTTTGTACAACCCTAGCCCCCTCCGGTGTCTATATAAACCAGAGGGCTTAGTACGGAAACAGATACACTTATAGTCATACAGGTAGACTTCTAGGGTTTTAGCCATTACGATCTCGTGGTAGATCAACTCTTGTAATACTCATATTCCTCAAGATCAATCAAGCAAGAAGTAGGGTATTACCTCCATAGAGAGGGCCTGAACCTGGGTAAACATTGTGTCCCCTGTCTCCTGTTAGCATCGACCTTAGACGCACAGTTCGGGACCCCCTACCCGAGATCCGCCGGTTTTAACACCGACATTGGTGCTTTCATTGAGAGTTCCACTGTGCCGTCCTCAAAAGGTTTGATGGCTCCTTCAATCGTCAACAACGATGTCGTCCAAGGGGAAACCTTCCTCCCCGGACAGATCTTCGTGTTCGGCGGCTTCGCACTGTGGGCCAACTCGCTTGGCCATTTGGAGCAGATCGACAGCTACGCCTCTGGCCATCAGGTCAGATTTGGGAGCTTGAACTACGTCGCGGATATCCGGGGAGACTTGATCTTCGACGGATTCGAGACCACGGCAGTCGCTCCTCGTCGCCACCGATGAACATGACTTAAATCTGTCATCGGGCCATGCCCAGGAAACTGCACCTATAACCGCTCTGGCCTTAGATCCGGAGCAGATCGCGCCTTCCAAGGACGGGAAGCTCAACCCCGCTACGGAAGCCGTAGATTCCGCGGGCCGCACACAGACCTAACCTCAGGTGATATCTGTGTCTCCGGAACCTCGGACTCGTTTCCGGCTATAAGTTCTGAACCATGTGCGCCTGCGTATGTCGAGCAGGATCGGTCATCGATTGCCGAATCCAGCGCCGCGGTCATCTTCCGGCATTCGCCTTTAGGCGACGTGCTCAACTCATTAAAAAATATATCCCTAGCGGGGGACTCTTAGCCGAATTATATCCGGTTTGAACTGGAGGCTCATGATGGAGAATTTCGCTTCCCACCCGCCACCCACTACATAGCCACTGTCGAGGACTTAACCGACATGCTTGATTACGGCTCCAAAGACATCGACGGTATGGACGACGATGCAAATGAGGAGCACGGCCAAAACCCGCCATTCACCAGACGCTGGACGGCCACGACGACAAAGAAGATCAAGTCGAGGATAAACCTCCTAAGACACAGCCCAGACGCCGGCGTCAGCGGCGCCGCTCTAAGTCACGTCATGCAAAAGACAGCAATACCGGCACCGGAGAAAACAATACTCCGGACGATGTCGAAGACAATGAAGACCCTGTCGGGGCAACCTCCGAATAGGATGAACGGGAAGACGGGCACGTTAGCCCTGATGAACAGGCCATACACGAAGACTTAGAGAATAGTAATTATCTTCCGCTCTCCAAGGACGAGGAGAGCCTCGGCAACGAGGATTTCATCGTACCTGAGGAACCTCTCGAGGAGGAGCGCTTTAAATGCCAGCTAATAGCCACTGCAAGGAGCCTGAAAAGAAACAGCAGCAGCTTCAAGCTGACCAAGACCTGCTCAACGATAGATGGACAGATATCCTAGCAGCCGAAGAATACGGCCTCAAGCGCCCGACCAAGGGTTACCCAAAGCGCAGATTGCTACCTCAGTTCGATGAGGAGGCAACTGAACCTGCAAAACGCGCTCGGGACAATGCGGCTGACCGACCACAACATGGTCGGGATAAAGCGGTAGCTCAAGCCGAACAGCAGACCGCCTCACCCCAACGAAAAATTAGAGATAAAACAGCTCGGGGTCATACATACGACTCTCGGCAGGACCTGGACAGTAGAGCAGGACACACCAGATCGATCTACGGATCGCGAGGACGTGCCTCGACACGCAACGCCGGCTACCTATTCGGACGTGACAAGTCTAGTCACGCCCGTGCCGAAGACCGCAGACGGACTCCATCTGAGCTACGTCGCGACGTGGCCCAACATAAAGGCGCCGCACACCCACTCTGCTTCACTGACAAAGTAATGGAGCATGAATTCCCAGAAGGGTTTAAACCCGTGAATATCGAATCATACGATGGAACAACTGATCCCGCGTTGTGGATCGAGGATTTTCTTCTCCATATCCATATGGCCTGCGGAGATGACCTCCACGCCATCAAATACCTCCCGTTAAAACTCAAAGGACTAGCTCGGTACTGGTTAAACAGTCTGCCGAAAAACTCTATTGGCAGCTGGGAGGACTTGGAAGACGCCTTCCGCGACAACTTCCAAGGTACATATGTCCGGCCACCAGATGCCGATGACTTAAATCACATTGTCCAGCAGCCCGGAGAGTCAGCCAGGAAGCTCTAGACTAGGTTCTTAGTTAAAAAGAACCAAATCGTCGACTGTCCAGACGCAGAAGCCCTAGCGGCCTTCAAACACAGCGTCCAGGACGAGTGGCTCGCCCGCCACCTCGGTCAAGAAAAACCAAAATCCGTGTCAGCCCTTACCGCTCTGATGACCTGCTTTTGCGCGGGAGAAGACAGCTGGCTCGCTCGTAGAAGCAACAGCGCCAGCGATCCGGGCACTTTCGAAGTTCGAAACGGCAATGGGAACCACGACGCCACAAACACAAACGTGGTAATACTAATGAGGGAACGCACGACACAGTGGTCAACGCCGGATTTAGCGGCCCCAAACCAGGTCAACGGAAAGCCATTTACGACAAATAGAGACGGACCATCCAATTTAGACAAGATATTGGATAGGCCATGATAGATTCACGGCCACCCCAATAAACCAGCTAATGACACCAACAGAAGCTGTTGGGTCTTCAAACAGGCCGGCAAGTTAAATGCCGAACACAAGGGGAAGAGGCCCCCCGGTGACAGCGACGACGAAGACACCGGGGGTCAGAAGCAATTTCCCCCTGAAGTAAAAATAGTGAACATGGTATACGTGACACACAACTCTAAAGGGGAGCAGGAGAAGCACTCCCTCCGGACCGAGGATCATACTACGGCAACCTCAGCCGAAGTACAAAGCGGTCTTATTAAATCGCATACCCTGTCGGCCATTAAGCCACCGGTCTCGATTCAACAGGATCGACCAATTTCGGAGCTGGACTAGCAGTTCGGCTTCCGCCGTCCTCCTCATATATCTGCGAAATCGGTACCGCGCATACATAACTATGCACTTAAGATACCCTGGGCATCGGCGGAAGCAATATACGGACGAGCCTGCAAGTACTCCCATAAACCTCTTTTTTCTTTTCTAACTACTATTTTCTTTTCATTATCCTTTACCAAAGGTGGCTCAAAGGCGGGTCATCCCATGGACTCTATGGATGTTCGGGTTCATATAAAGGCTATTCCCGTCAAGGAACCCCTTCACCGAGGACAGGCGGCGCAGACGTGCGACAGGAGGTCCAAAATATTTTTTTGTAGACCGCACTCTCTATCTTGAGCCTATAAGGTGCCTTTTTCCTCAGCCTTCGACCCCCGGCATATCAAGTAGCTAGGTTGCGGCTTTGTCATCTGTAAAATAACAATTGGCATATCACTCAGGTCCCAGTGAACATAAACCGTATTCGGTATTCGTTTTTCTAAAGAACCGAATTTTGCTCCTTTGGTTGTTTCAGACACACCTCGGCATAACCTGCCAGGGGCTCGGTATGGGAACAAATGAGTTGCCGACAAGTCCGAACAACTTTATAACATACTTTGGCGTCGCGAGTTTGGCCTTATATGCATCAGTTCCGAATCATGTCTTGGGTCAATAGTTGGGTTGCCCGGCTCCTGTGCTTGCTACCTTACGTTCCGCTCTATCGGCTAAGGTAGTAAAGGGAGAACTATTGTGATTGTGCTTCCGGTTCATCTGGTCAAGCACCTCAGTAGAGAAAGCCGAAAACTGACTGTCATGATGCGGCGAGAGCTGGTCAACCACTCGACGACTTATTGGAATCTTTTGCGATTCCCTCCGTATTATACGAAGGACCTTTTTCTTCAGGTCATATATGTAACGCAAGCTATGTACATACTAGGGGCTATATCGTAGTCCCCTAATAAAACTCCTATGGCTAAGTGAAAGTGTTAGCGCCCTATAGTCCGATTTCCTAGTTCGCCGCATTGACACCTCCTTCATGGACCAAGACGTTGGATTAAGAGTGATCAAATGCTTTTACGAACACCCCCGTACTTCCTACGAGGGGGCTGAAGCCAACGACTGGAAAACTTTCAGATTATACAAAAACGGCCGCACAGGAGGAACCAAAGCTTTTAGGCGACACTAAAATGAAAATAGCTTTGTTATAATATTGTCTTTTACAATTTCCATACACTTCACTCGAATATTATGTCTTTCGAGCATTGACCCTCTATCAAGCGGGCAGCCTCTAAGACATCCTTGAAATAATGCTCTGGTGCGTGGTGATCCTTGCCCTTGGGTGGACTCTTCGCTGCAACATCGGTGGCCTTCATCTTGGTCCAGTATGTCTTAGCACGGGAAAAGGTCATCCGTGCACCTTCAATGCACGTTGATCGCTTAATGGCGTCGATACGCGGCACCGCGTCAGCAAGTCGCCGCACCAAACCAAAATAACTATCCGGAATGGGCTCGGTCGGCCACAGCCGGACCACGACGTCCTTTATGGCAGCGCCGGATATCCAGTGAAGCTCGGCCCATTGGGTCCACTGTTCGTTCAGCAACAGTGGGTGCTTTGACGCACCGAATAGTGACCAGAAAAGCTTCTCCATTGCATACCCTTCTCGCGCTTGGTAAAACTGCGCCGCATCGGAAGCACTCTTCGGCAAGTCCAAAAACGCGTCTAGAGAACTCCACACTTGATTAAGCGGAGCATAATTCAGATCCCGAACTTAGTTTGCAATAAAAAGGGCTTACCAGCCACGATCTCCCCATCTTGTCGGATCTCCTCCCGGGCCGCTCTAGATTCGGACCGCGTTTATTTCGCCTCTCGCAAGGCCTTGTCAAGATCAGCCGTTTTGGCATTATTATCCTTCTCGAGGAACTCACGGCGGCTAGGGACATCCTTTAGCTAACGCGCCATCGTGGATATTCTCTCCTCGCATTGGCGCCGAGCAGCCTGTGCGGCCTTTAACTCGGCAGAAGCCTTCTTGGTAGCCGCATTACCAATCCGGGCCTGCTCCTTGGCACGGGCCAGCTCGGCCCGAAGGATCTCGACCGCGGCGGCACCATCTGCAGTCATGCATATCTCAGTATACAATATTTTGCGTCATGCTTACATTACAAAGCACGCGCTTGTAAGGACTGCCCCAAAAACATACCTCGCGACTCGTCAAGACGCTTGTTGATAAGCGTAAGGTCATCTCCCGCCACATCAAGCTTCCGCTCCAGATCGGACACTTCTGTAGTCCGGGCGGACGCCAGGGAAGTGACAGCCTGTGTTCCAATTAATCAGATTATTCCCTGGGCATATCTTTTTGATCCTCTGATCGCCTCCCTTGGAAAGCCAATCAGAGTCTCAGGGGTTACTACCTATACACATGTGCAGTTTGTGAATAAAGCACAATAAAAGTATTACATTACAAACCTCGAAGCCTCTTAGCAGGCTCGTGAAGGCTTCATTCAATCCGCTTTTTGCGGATAGAACCCTTTCAACCACCGTACCCATCAAGGTACGATGTTCCTCTGAGACGGACACCTTTCGCAGCATGTTCGTCAATACATCCGGCGCTTCGGGGTCTTCGGAAGCTGTCATAGGAGTACAACCTCCCTCTGAAGGGATCCGTTTATTCGTCCCTGTGGTTGTCTCCGGCCGTAGGCTGGACAGCTCGGGGCCTTTGTTGTTGGCCCCCGGACTCTGGGCTACCGAAGTATTACCTTCGGGTTGGGTCTTCGCCATCCCTCGCACCACTTGTTGATCAGGAGAGACCCTCCGCGACGACACCTCAAAGTCGTCCGCCCTATTGGGCGAGGAGACCGGTGGAGGCGTCTCGCTTTCCATCATCTCTGGGAGAAGGTCCCCCGAGGAGGAGGATTGTTGAAGACTGTTTGCCGAGCTGCAAAATATATATATTCTAGATGTTACCTCGGTCGCACGAAAGGAACGGGATATGTTTAAAACACCCTTGTTCACTTACGATTTGCCTAAAGGCGTGTCCTCTCCATGGGACTGCGCGATGACATCGCCCTCCAAGCCCGAGCCACCAGACGGGGGCATCTTGCCTTGCTTGGGAGCCTTTTCCTCCCAATATTCGGAGGCAGCCCTTTTCTTACCATGGGGTGGAGAGACGTCGACTTCTCCTTCACTTTTGTATTCGGACGAGGGAATTTTGATTCCCCCAGACACAATGTCTGATATGCCTTCAGGATGGAGGCCGCCTTTGGCCCTCCCGCTTTCCGCCTTGTCCTCCTCCACAGGCATCTGGTACGGTGCCGGAGCCAGCATCCTTGTTAGTACGGGATCCACTGAGTCTTCGGGGAGGGGGGCCGAACACCTAATCTGCTCCGCTTTCTTTATCCAGCCCTGGAAGAAGATAGTTTGCTCAGTAACATGTTACGGCATACTTAACTACAAAGTGTTCGGGAGTTGAGCGGTTACCGAGGTATCCGGATGGTTGCAGTCGAGGCCGATGTCCTCGGTGGTGTCCGGCCACTATTTTCGTTTCCCGAAAAACAACTTCCACATCCCTTTGTGCGTAGTGCTGAAGAAGTGTTGAAGGGTCCGTGGTCCTTCTGGATTAAACTCCCACATGCGGAGAGGCCTACGCTAGCATGGCAGGGCTCGGCGGACTAGCATTACTTGAATCACGTTGACAAGATTGATGTCCTTCTCAAGGAGGGTTCAGATGCGGCTCTCTAGAGTCTGCACTTCATCAACTGATCCCCAGTCCAGCCCCTTATTAATCCATGATGCAAGCTGTAACTGAGGACCAGAACGGAACGCCGATATAGCCGCCCACTTGGTACCGCAGGGTTCCGTGATGTAAAACCACTCCCGCTGCCATTGATTGGAAGTTTCGGTGAAAGAGCCTTTTGGCCAGTGAGTATTGGTAAGCTTGCTCACTACAGCGCTACCGCACTCCGGTTGTTTCCCATCGACCACCTTCGGCTTCACACTAAAGGTCTTGAGCCATAAACCGAAGTCTGGGGGGAATTCGGAGGAAGGCCTCACACGTAATGATAAACGCCGAGACATGGAGGAAAGAATCTGGGGCTAGATCGTGAAAATCTAGTCCGTAATAAAACATGAGCCCCCGGACGAAGGGGTGAAGAGCGATCCCTAGCCCTTGGAGGAAGTGAGAGATGAATACGACCCTCTCGCCGGATCTGGGTCGGAATAACCTATCCTTGAGCAGGAAGCCTGTGGGGGATCTCTGTGGTCAGGTATCTGGCCGCCCGAAGCTTCGCGATGTCCTCTTCTGTAATAGAGGAAGCCACCCATCGGCCCTGTGGGCTGGGTCCAGACATGATTGGGAAGCTTGAAGCAATGAAGTCGAGCCTTGGGTGCTAGAACTTGAGGTTGGGAAGGCTGAGGATAGGTTTGGCGTCAACAGAGACGGCCCTTGGCTCCTTTATAAAGGCATTGGGTATCGAACGCTTCCTCCTAAGCCTGAAAACCAGCTTGTTCCTAAGGAATCTTCCCGGTGGAACGGTTGGGTTGCCCACGCTCATATTGATGAGAATCCTGCAATAAGGGGACACGATCTCTGCTTTAACAAGACGTGCCAATGGAAACCACGTCTCAAAACATGGAACGGCAGACGAAAACGGTTCGAAATAATGACCGGGCAGACGTGATGTCGTCTTGCAAAAAGTTGTCAGCGGATGGGACTCGTGAAATATTATACTCTCTACGGCTGTGTGTGTGGTACTTGTGTTGCAGATCCGGACACGTTCGTCCGAAGACTATCTTGGAGTATTCAGAAAAGGGAACCCGCCTTGCAATGCCGAAGACAATCTGCGTGCCGGACACCTCATCATTGAAGCCTGGTTCAGGGGCTACTGAGGGAGTCCTGGACTAAGGGGTCCTCGGGCGTCCGGCCTGTTGGACATGGGCCGGACTGATGGGCTGTGAAGATACGAAGACCGAAGACTCTCACCCGTGTCTGGATGGGACTCTCCTTGGCATGGAAGGCAAGCTTGGCGATCAAATATGAAGATTCCTTTTCTCTGTAACCGACTTTGTACAACCCTAGCCCCCTCCGGTGCCTATATAAACCGGAGGGCTTAGTCCCGAAACAGATACAATTATAGTCATACAGGCTAGACTTCTAGGGTTTTAGCCATTACGATCTCGTGGTAGATCAACTCTTGTAATACTCATATTCATCAAGATCAATCAAGCAGGAAGTAGGGTATTACCTCCATAGAGAGGGCCCGAACATGGGTAAACATTGTGTCCCATGTCTCCTGTTACCATCGACCTTAGACGCATAGTTCGGGACCCCCTAACCGAGATCCGCCGGTTTTGACACCGACATTGAGCACCATGTTTAAGTAGAGATTACAGCGGGTAAAAGAGGGGTTACACCTCTGCATAGAGGGGGGAAGAGTTGTTGATGACGGCGGTGAAGTTGTTGGTGTAGATCGTTGTTGCGATGATGGCCCCGGCGGCGTTCCGGCGCTACCGGGAGAGGGGGGAAAGAGCCCCCCTTGTTCTTCCTCTTCTTCTTATTCTTCTTCCTTGACCTTCCCCCTAGATGGGAGAAGGGATTCCCCTCTGGTCCTTGGCTTCCATGGCGGTGGAGGGGCGGGAGCCCCTCCGAGATTGGATCTCTCTCTCTGTTTCCTTCTGTTTCTGTGCTCCCTGATTTTGCCCTTCCACCGTTTCTTAAATTCCCACAGATCCGTAACTCTGATTCGGCTGTACTTTTAACACGATTTTTATCCGGATATTGGCTTTCTTGCGGCGAAAGAAGGGCACAAACCGCCTTATAGAGTGTCCACGAGGGCCCAGGGCGCGCCCTAGCCCCTAGGGCGCGCCCCCTGCCTCGTGGACTCCTCGGGCATCGTCTCGTGTTGATTCTTTTTCCCAAAAATCACATATATTCCAAAAAAATCTGTGGAAGTTTTTATCGCGTTTGGACACCTTTTGATATGGATTTTCTGCAAAACAAAAAACATGCAACAAACAGGAACTGGCACTGGGCACTGGATCAATATGTTAGTCCCAAAAAAGTATAAAAAGTTGCCAAAAGTATGTAAAACTTGTAGAATATTGGCATGGAACAATCAAAAATTATAGATACGACGGAGACGTATCAAAGATTAATAAACAAATTGGTTAGGTCGTCCTAATTTTTCAGAATTTTTGGAGTTACAAAAGTATTCAAAATATCCAGATTGCTACAAATTGTTCTGTTTTTGACAGATTCTATTTTCTATGTGTTGTTTGCCTATTTCGATGAATCTATGGCTCGTATTAGGGGGTATGAACCATGGAAAAGTTGGAATATAGTAGATATTACACCAATATAAATAAAGAATGAGTTCACAACAGTACCAATAGTGGTGATTTATTTTCTTATACTAACGGAGCTTATGACATTTTCTGTTGAGTTTTGTGTTGTGAAGTTTTGAAGTTTTGGGTAAGGATTTGATGGACTATGGAATAAAGGGTGGTAGGAGCCTAAGCTTGGGGATGCCCAAGGCACCCCAAGGTAATATTCAAGGACAACCAAGAGCCTAAGCTTGGGGATGCCCCGGAAGGTATCCCCTCTTTCGTCTTCATCTATCGGTAACTTTACTTGAGGCTATATTTTTATTCACCACATGATATGTGTTTTGCTTGGAGCGTCTTGTATGATTTGAGTCTTTGCTTTTTAGTTTTCCACAATCATCCTTGCTGTACACACCTTCTGAGAGAGAAACGCATGAATCGTGATTTATTAGAATACTCTATGTGCTTCACTTATATCTTTTGAGCTAGGCAATTTTGCTCTAGTGCTTCACTTATATCTTTTTAAGAGCACGGCGGTGGTTTTATTTTATAGAAATTGATGAACTCTCATGCTTCACTTATATTATTTTGAGAGTCTTAAACAACATGGTAATTTGCTTTGGTTATAAATTTAGTCCGAATATTATAGGCATCCAAGAGGGATATAACAAAAACTTTCATATAAAGTGCATTGAATACTATGAGAAGTTTGATTCCTTATGATTGTTTTGAGATATGAAGATGTTTATATTAGATTCATGCTAGTAAGTAGTCGTTTATTTTGGAAAATACTTGTGTTAAGGTTTGTGAGTCCCCTAGCATGCACGTATGGTGAACCGTTATGTAACGAAGCTGGAGCATGAGATATTTTTTGATTGTCTTCCTTATGAGTGGCGGTCAGGGACGAGCAATGGTCTTTTCCTACCAATCTATCCCCCTAGGAGCATGCGCGTAGTACTTTGTTTTGATGACTAACACATTTTTGCAATAAGTATGTGAGTTCTTTATGACTAGTGTTGAGTCCATGGATTATACGCACTCTCACCTTTCCGCCATTTCTAGCCTCTCTTGTACCGCGCAAATTTCGGCGATGCCATAAACCCATCATATACCTTCCTCAAAACAGCCACCATACCTACCTATTATGGCATTTCCATAGCCATTCCGAGATATATTGCCATGCAACTTTCCACCGTTCCGTTATTATGACACGCATCATCATTGTCATATTGCTTTGCATGATCATGTAGTTGACATCGTATTTGTGGCAAGGCCAACTTCATCATTCTTTTTTATACATGTCGCTCTTGATTCATTGCACATCCCGGTACACCGCCGGAGGCATTCATATAGAGTCATATCTTGTTCTAGTATCAAGTTGTAATTTTTGAGTTGTAAGTAAATAGAAGTATGATGATCTTCCTTTTTAGACCATTGTCCCACGTGAGGAAATAAAATAAAGAAGGAAACAAAAAAAGAGAAAGAAAAAAAGGGGAGAAAGAAAAAAAGGAAAAAAAAAGATAAAAAATAAAAAATGAGAGAATAATAGAGAAGGGGCAATGTTACTATCCTTTTCCATATGATAGAGAGTCTCCTATGTTGTCAACTTCATATACTAGTGGGAATTTTTCATTATAGAACTTGGCTTGTATATTCCAACAATGGGCTTTCTCAAAATGCCCTAGGTCTTCATGAGCAAGCAAGTTGGTTGCACACCCACTTAGTTTCTTTTTGAGCTTTCATAAACTTATAGCTCTAGTGCATCCGTTGCATGGAAATCCCTACTCACTCACATTGATATCTACTGATGGGCATCTCATAGCCCGTTAATACGCCTAGTTTATGTGAGACTATCTCCCTCTTTTTGTCTTCTCCACAACCACCATCTACTCCACCTATAGTGCTATGTCCATGGCTCACGCACATGTATTGCGTGAAAGTTGAAAAGGTTTGAGAACATCAAAAGTATGAAACAATTGCTTGGCTTGTCATCAGGGTCGTGCATGATTTGAGTATTTTGTGTGATGAAGATGGAGCATAGCCAGACTATATGATTTTGTAGGGATAAGCTTTCTTTGGCCATGTTATTTTGAGAAGACATAATTATCTTGTTAGTATCCTTAAAGTATTATTGTTTTTATGTCAATATTAAACTTTTGTTTTGAATCATACGGATCTGAACATTCATGCCACAATTAAGAAATTACATGGATAAATATGTTAGGTAGCATTCCACATCAAAAATACTGTTTTTATCATTTACCTACTCGAGGATGAGTAGGAATTAAGCTTGGGGATGCTTGATACGTCTCGAACGTATCTATAATTTTTGATTGTTCCATGCTATTATATTATCTGTTTTGGATGTTTTATATGCATTATTATGCTATTTTATATAATTTTTGGGACTAACCTATTAACCTAGAGCCTAGCGCCAGTTCCTGTTTTTTCCTTGTTTTAGAGTTTCGCAGAGAAGGAATATCAAACGGAGTCCAAGCGGAATGAAATTTTCGCGATGATTTTTCTTGGACCAGAAGACATCCAGAGGACTTGAAGTACATGTTAGGGAAGCCACGAGGTATCCACGAGTACGGAGGGCGCGCCCAGGGGGGTAGGGTGCGGCCCCCACCCTTGTGGGCCCCTCGTGACTCCACCGACCTATTTCTTCCTCCTATATATTCTCAAATGTTCCAAAACCTAACAGGAGAGCCAAGGAAACACTTTTCCACCATCGCAACCTTCTGTACCTGTGAGATCCCATCTAGGGACCTTCTCTGGCGTCTTGCCGGAGGGGGATTCGATCACGGAGGGCTTCTCGTCAACACCATTGCCTCTCCGATGAAGCGTGAGTAGTTTACCATAGACCTACGAGTCCATAGCTAGTAGCTAGATGGCTTCTTCTCTCTCTTTGATTCTCAATACCATGTTCTCCTCGATGTTCTTGGAGATCTATTCGATGTAATACTTTTTGCGGTGTGTTTGCCGAGATCCGATGAATTGTGGATTTATGATCAGCTTATCTATGAATATTATTTGAATCTCCTCTTAATTATTATATGCATGATTTGATATCTTTCCAAGTCTCTTCGAACTATCGGTTTGGTTTGGCCAACTAGATTGGTTTTTCTTGCAATTGGAGAAGTGCTTTGCTTTGGGTTCAATCTTGCGGTGCTCGATCCCAGTGACAGAAGGGGAACCGACATGTATTGTATTGTTTCCATCGAGGATAACAAGATGGGGTTTTCATAATATTGCTTGAGTTTATCCCGCTACATCATATCATCTTACTTAATGCGTTACTCTGTTCTATGAACTTAATAATCTAGATGCAGGCAGGAGTCGGTCGATGTGTGGAGTAATAGTAGTAGATGCAGGCAGGAGTCGGTCTACTTGATATAGACGTGATGCCTATATTCATGATCATTGCCTTAGATATCGCCATAACTTTGCACTTTTCTATCAATTGCTCGGCAGTGATTTTTCACCCACCGTAATATTTTCTATCTTGAGAGAAGCCTCTAGTGAAACCTATGGCCCCCGAGTCTACTTTCCATCATATAAGTTTCCGATCTACAATTTTAGTTTCCTATTTACTTCCTTTGTAATCTTTTACTTTCCATTCCATAAACCAAAAATACCAAAAATATTACTTTACCACTTATCCATCTCTATCAGATCTAACTTTGCAAATAACCGTGAAGGGATTGACAACCCATTTATCGCATTGGGTGCAAGTTGGTGTTTGTTTGTGCAGGTATTCGGTGACTTGTGTGTTGTCTCCGACTGGATTGATGCCATGGTTCTCAAAGCTAAGGGAAATATGAAGGAAATATGCCCTAGAGGCAATAATAAAGTTATTATTTATTTCCTTATCTCATGATAAATGTTTATTATTCATGCTAGAATTGTATTAACCGGAAACATGATACATGTGTGAATACATAGACAAACAGAGTGTCACTAGTATGCCTCTACTTGACTAGCTCGTTGATCAAAGATGGTTATGTTTCCTAGCCATAGACATGAGTTGTCATTTGATTAACAGGATCACATCATTAGGAGAATGATGTGATTGACTTAACCCATTCCGTTAGCTTAGCACACGATCGTTTACACCAGAAAAAAAAGACACATCCGTGACATTTTGGGCCGACCGAAATTTTTTTCTGTCATACATATGATGATAATTGTGACAAAACCCGGTATCTGTTGGAAATATGCCCTAGAGGCAATAATGAATTGGTTATTATTATATTTCCTTGTTCATGATAATCGTTTATTATCCATGCTAGAATTGTATTGATAGGAAACTCAGATACATGTGTGGATACATAGACAACACCATGTCCCTAGTAAGCCTCTAGTTGACTAGCTCGTTGATCAATAGATGGTTACGGTTTCCTGACCATGGACATTGGATGTCGTTGATAACGGGATCACATCATTAGGAGAATGATGTGATGGACAAGACCCAATCCTAAGCCTAGCACAAGATCGTGTAGTTCGTTTGCTAAGAGCTTTTCTAATGTCAAGTATCATTTCCTTAGACCATGAGATTGTGCAACTCCCGGATACCGTAGCAATGCTTTGGGTGTACCAAACGTCACAACGTAACTGGGTGGCTATAAAGGTGCACTACAGGTATCTCCGAAAGTGTCTGTTGGGTTGGCACGAATCGAGACTGGGATTTGTCACTCCGTGTAAACGGAGAGGTATCTCTGGGCCCACTCGGTAGGACATCATCATAATGTGCACAATGTGACCAAGGAGTTGATCACGGGATGATGTGTTACGGAACGAGTAAAGAGACTTGCCGGTAACGATATTGAACAAGGTATCGGGATACCGACGATCGAATCTCGGGCAAGTAACATACCGATTGACAAAGGGAATTGTATACGGGATTGATTGAATCCTCGACATCGTGGTTCATCCGATGAGATCATCGTGGAACATGTGGGAGCCAACATGGGTATCCAGATCCCGCTATTGGTTATTGACCGGAGAGGCGTCGCGGTCATGTCTGCATGTCTCCCGAACCCGTAGGGTCTACACACTTAAGGTTTGGTGACGCTAGGGTTGTAGAGATATTAGTATGCGGTAACCCCAAAGTTGTTCGGAGTCCCGGATGAGATATCAGACGTCACGAGGAGTTCCGGAATGGTCCGGAGGTGAAGAATTATATATAGGAAGTCCAATTTCGGCCACCGGGAAAGTTTCGGGGGTTATCGGTATTGTACCGGGACCACCGGAAGGGTCCCGGGGGTCCACTGGGTGGGGCCACCTATCCCGGAGGGCCCCGTGGGCTGAAGTGGGAGGGGAACCAGCCCCTAGTGGGCTGGTGCGCCCCCCATGGGCCTCCCCCTGCGCCTAGGGTTGGAACCCTGGGGGTGGGGGGCGCCCCACCTGGTTTGGGGGGCAAGTTTCCCCCCTTGGCCGCCGCCCCCCTTGTAGATGGGATCTCCAGGGCCGGCGCCCCCCAGGGGGCCTATATATAGTGGGGGGGAGGGAGGGCAGCAGTACCCTAGCCCCTGGCGCCTCCCTCTCCCTCCCGTGACACCTCTCCCTCCCGTTAGTGCTTGGCGAAGCCCTGCCGGGATCCCCGCTACTTCCACCACCACGCCGTCATGCTGCTGGATCTCCATCAACCTCTCCTCCCCCCTTGCTGGATCAAGAAGGAGGAGACGTCGCTGCTCCATACGTGTGTTGAACACGGAGGTGCCGTCCGTTCGGCGCTAGGATCATCCGTGATTTGGATCACGACGAGTACGACTCCATCAACCCCGTTCTCTTGAACGCTTCCGCTCGCGATCTACAAGGGTATGTAGATGCACTCCTTCCCTCTCGTTGCTAGTAAACTCCATAGATTGATCTCAGTGATGCGTAGAAAATTTTGAATTTCTACTACGTTCCCCAACAGTATCATCATAGATGTGGTGGGCTCCTACTTCTATGACAAAAAATCTTGACAGAAAATGGGCTTGTCGTCCTGGGCGGGCCGGAGACGCAGCTGCATGACATTCTTTGGGCCGTCCATGACGGAAAAAACCGTGGTAGAAGCGAGGGTGAGGAAAATTTTGGGGAATTCCCGGTTACGGTGGGAGGTCGGGGGCCGAGCGATGCGCGTTTCTCTCGTACACGTACGCGCGTGTGTGCGAGGCGTTGGCTCTAACTGAACCCGAGCGAGGCGTTGGGCTCTAACTGAACCCGAGCGATTGCACTGCAGGCTACGCATTACTGAACCCGAGCGATCGATCGATGGCTGTTAACTGAACCCGATCGAGCGATTCCTTCGCTACTGCTGCTAACTGAAGCCGATCGACGCTGCCTCTGGGATGAACAGTGAGCGTTGCGGGGGGGTTTGGATGAACAATGAGCGGTGGCATTGCCTCTGGATGAACAGCACCCCGTGGTGTGGTGGAGGGCTGGATGAACAGTAGACGGTGGAGGAGTGCCCGTGGAGGGGTGGTTGAACAGGACCCCGTGGTGTGGAGGGCTGGATGAATAGTAGACGGTGGAGCGGTGCCCGTGGAGGGGTGGTTGAACAGTAGCCGGTGGAGTACCGCGCGGTGGAGGCTGGATGAACAGGAGCCCGTGGAGGCTGGAGGAGGTCGACGGTAGCTCGTGGAGGCTGGAGGAGGTCGACGGTGGAGATGAACAGTATCCCGTGGAGTCCCGTTTTGCGGTACGCCACACACCTCCCGATGAACAGGACCCTCGTTTCGACCGTAGGAGGTCCGTTTCGTCCGTTTTGCGGTACGCCACACCCCTCCCGATCAACAGGACCCCCGTTTCGACCGTAGGAGGTCCGTTTCGTCCGTTTTGCGGTACGCCACACCCCCCGATCAACAGGACCCCCGTTTCGACTGTAGGAGGTCCGTTTCCTCCGTTTTGTGGTACGCCACACCCCTCCCGATCAACAGGACCCCGTTCCGAACGTAGGAGGTCCGTTTCCTCCGTTGTGCGGTACGCCAGGCCTCGTTTCCATCGCCTGTTCTGTCCAATCCCTCCCGATGAACACGACCACACATTCCGTTCCAACCCAGCCGGTTGGCTCCCACGCGTTCCGTTACCTCCCGATGAACACGACGCATTCCGTTGCCTCCCCATGAACACGACGCATTCCGTTGCCTCCCCATGAACACGACGACGACACTGTTTCTCTGTTCCGACCCAGCGATGTCAACGAGCCCCCGCCGTACGTATGCGCGAGTAGGCGTTCGAGACCCCGCCCGTATGTACACATACGTGGCCGTATTTTCTTTCTTGCACCCTGGCCGTTGTACATACGTGTACATGCTACGTGCGCGCCTCTACTACGACACGTGCGCGCCTCTACATCCACCAGTATATATGTTCGTACACATTCGCGACCAGAATGACAACGCTACGTACGCTTCGACCAGGTGGGTCCCGACTGTCAGGCACTTCCTTGCGTGCGAAGATGTAGCTGGTGGGTCCCAGCAGTCAGGGGGGCGAATCGTTTTGTTTTTTTTTTGGCCCGGCGCACTTCCTTGCGTGTGAAGGTGTAGCTAGTGGGTCCCAGCAGTCAGGGGGGAAACATTTTTTCACGAAATACGGTGGCCCGTCCGGTGGGTCCCCGCTGTCAGGTGGAGGAATAATTATTTTGCGAGTAATAAGGAGGCACTTCCTTGCTGCGGCCGTGGACCCAGCTGTCAGCGTCTCCATGCACAGTACTCTTCCGATGGAAGTCGGTCGTTGACCACATTGACCACGCCGTGCCGAGAGCACCACGGCGGTGGACGATGGAGAGGCCTAGGAAGGGGACGACACGGAGGCAGGGAAGACTCGGCAGTTGTTTCCCACGCGGAGGGGAGTACGACTGTACGAGGGTTTACTGGTTCGTCTGCCGTCGCCGGAGAATAACAGCAGGTGTGGGTGAGTAGAGGGATGGCTAGGCCAGCGATGGGAGTACGGTGGGGCGGTGAGGCCTGCGCGGCAGCACAGCCGGCCGCGGGGAGGAGGGAGCAGGCAGTCCCGTCGGCGCTTGTTTGAGCGGCTGGAGCAGGAAGAGCAGAGATTCAAGAAGCACGACGGCCGTTGGATGGACATCCAACAATCAGTGCTTGTGCGTCAACCTTTTTTTAGGAAAGCCTCAAATCTGTGGAAAACAGCATACAGCCCATCTGCCATTATTTCTAATAATTTACAGCCCATTTGCTAATTCTTAAGGTTTTTTTGGAGCCCATATTCTTTTTGTTAGCATTACAGCCCATATTGTGGCCACGGTTAAAAAAATATACGAAATTTTGCATATTTCGGTGCGGTCCGAACTGTTTTTAATCCCGAAATTTCGACTCACATTCAAACTGATTTTAAAAATAAATGTACATCAATATAAAATCCAACAAATTCTCCACGCATAAAAATTAATGTAATTTAAAAATCTTGAAATGAATAAAAAAGATATTTGAAACTAATTGCCGGTTTGATGTGTTTTAAAAATGTACATCCCATTTCTCATTACTGATGGGCCATTTTCTCGGCCAGCCGAATGAAAGCTCTCCTCGTCTTGAAAGATTTGCAGCCCAACAGGCCTGACAAAGCGACTTACTTGGCAAATCACAAAAAAACTGGGTTGTGGCCGTGGACCCAGCTGTCAGCCTCTCCACGTACAGTACTCTTCCGATGGAAGTCGTTCCTTGACCACGTTGACCACGCCGCGCGGAGAGCACCACGGCGGTGGACGACGGCGAGGCCTAGGAAGGGGACGATGTGGAGCCGGGGAAGACGCGGCAGTGGAAGCCCGCGTGGAGAGGAGTACGAGGGTTCACTGGTTCGGCTGCGGTGTGACGCTGCCGTCGCCGCAGGGCCTGGCCAGCGGTGGGAATAGTAGGGGGCGGTGAGGCCTCTGCGGCAGCATAGCCGGCCACGGGAGGCAGGAGCATGCGGCACGACCGGCGCTGCTTTGGGCGGCTGGAGCAAGAAGACCAGAGGTTGAAGAAGCACTACGGCCGTTGGATGGACATCGTACGGTCACTGGAGCTAGAATCGTTCATATTGACTAAGTTGACAAAGCCCTTCGTCCCCGTCAACTTAGTAGACCCAAAAGTCAGCCTCCCACCAAGGTGGGTCCTAGCTAGCCGGGGGAGTATTCATTTTTTTGTGGTGGGTCCGAGCTGACAGCGGGGGGAAAGTTTTTTTCGCGAAATACGGTGGCCCGTCCGGTGGGTCCCAGCTGTCAGGGGGAAACGTTTTTTTGCAAAATACTGGTGGCCCGTCCGGTGGGTCCCCGCTGTTAGGTGGAGGAATAATTATTTTGTGCGTAATAAGGACGCACTTCCTTGCGGCCGCCGTGGACCCAGCTGTCGGCCTCTCCACGTACAGTACTCTTCCGATGGAAGTCAGTCGTTGACCACGTTGACCACGCCGCGCTGAGAGCACCAGGGCGGTGGACGACGGCGAGGCCTAGGAAGGGGACGATGCGGAGCCGGGGAAGACGCAGCAGTGGAAGCCCGCGTGGAGAGGAGTACGAGGGTTCACTGGTTCGGCTGCGGTGTGAGGCTGCCGTCGCCGCAGAATAACAGGGGGTGTGGGTGGGTGGAGGGATGGCCTGGCCAGCGGTGGGAGTAGTATGGGGGCGGTGAGGCCTCCGCGGCAGCACAGCCGGCCACGGGAGGCAGGAGCAGGCGGCACGACCGGCGCTGCTTTGGGCGGCTGGACCAAGAAGACCAGAGGTTGAAGAAGCACTACGGCCGTTGGATGGACATCGTACGGTCACTGAAGCTAGCATCGTTTATATTGACTAAGTTGAGAAAGCCCTTGGTACGCTCCATCTTAGTAGGCCCACAGGTCAGCCTCCGAAACGGTGCACCCCAGATGTCAGGGAGAGGAATCATTTTTTGGGCGGCCGAAGCTAAGAATATCCGAGATTGAAGAAGAAGCACGACATCCATTGGATAGACATCCAACGGCCACTGCTGCTAGAACCGTGTGTTGACTATAATAAGTTGACAAAGCCTTGCATACGCATCAACTTATTTTTTTAGGGGACGCGTCACTTAGTAGGCCCACAAGTGTGTGGCAGAGAACTTATAGCCCATTTGCCTTTTGTAAGAATGTACAGCCCATTTTTGAATTCTAATGGAATTTACAACAACCCATTTACAGTTTGTTAAAAGTACAACCCATTTTCTAGCTAGGACAACGATTAATAATTTCAACCATCGTTGAAGACAGAATTCAATAAAATTTCCCACATATTGATGGGATCCGAAATATTTTTATCTCGAAATTTCTAGTCAGATTAAATATAAATTTGTATTACATAATAATCCAACGAAACAATGCGCGCACAACAATGAAAATTTAAGATTTTCAAAATCCATAAATAATATTTTATAAACTAATTTCGTGTTTGGTGCATTTTTTTATAGTTACTGCCCAGTTTTTATAATTACATCCCATTTATTATTTTTTAAAGCCCATTTTCCTGTTAAGCCTAATGCATCCCTCCTAGGAAAGATTTGCAGCCCAGCGGGGCGGAGAATAACAAGTTGACCTTGCGTGGTTATTCCTCAAAAAGACGTATAGCTGGGCTAGCCATTTTCATCTTGAAAAAATTAGTATCTGGGCTGGATATCTGGCCTGGGCTAGACGGGCCACAGCACGCCCAGTTAATACCCTGCTCTCCTCTGAACAACAATGAAATCATCACCAAGAAAAACTCTGCATTGCTCACGCCTCAAAAACACAAATACTGCTCGAGCTGCTTGGTCCCAGCTGTTGGCCGCACCTTGTGCAATTATCCCGTTTATATTGACTACATAGGTTCACAATGGTGTGGGACCGTGATGTCAGGAAACCAGGAGAAAGCAAAAAAATATAGTTGTACTCCCTCCGTTCCTAAATATAAGTCTTTGTAGAGATTCCACTATGGATCACATACGGATGTATATAGATGCATTTCAAGTGTAGATTCACTCATTTTGCTCCGTATGTAGTCAATATTGAAATCTCTACAAAGACTTATATTTTGGAACATAGGGAGTACATAATAAAGAGGCACTTGCGTACGTACGGCTATGGCCCTAGTGGGTCCCTAGTGTCATCCAGTCAAAATAAAGTTATCTCCTGAATCCTCATGTTCGTTGACGATGTTAACAATGCTCGGCGCCACGACGAGCGCAACAACTCAAAGGACAACAGAGAGGGCCTCGCGGGCCCTATGGATGGTCTGATACAGCGCCCGCTGCTCATTCAGGAAGCCAGGATCATCGGACACCTATGAGCACCTTCGAGAAACTGAGACGGCATGAAACGGTAAGGCCGCGCTTGGGTGCTCTTGTTTATTTCAAACCTGTATTAACATACAAGTGTAATTTACTCGTCATCGGAAACAACGCGTAAAATACAGGTGTAATGAAACCGAGGGCCCGAGGTCTGTAAGTAAAACCGGCGGGTTACGCGTGTAATTTGAGAGACCAGTGTATAGTTTACGAGCACTGCTATATGGACGACATTACCAGACGATACATGCACGACGTGCGTATCATGCCATCCATGGGCAAGGCTGAAACAACAGCTAACGGCTGGATTAGCAACGTCAGTGTCGTTCAGCATTTTTATCGTGTGTGAAGTACTTCCGATATTTTACTAGTCGAAATCGACCAACCAAGCGCCTTCGCCCAAGACCATCTACTTTAATTTACAAGCGTCAGTTTTACAAGCGGTTTTGGTTGGAAAACGATGATCCAATCATGGCCTAATACCATGAGTTGGTCGGAAGATCATATGGTTTCACGTCTAACCTACCCGACTTGTCGTATAGGCTATGAATGAAACATCAGACGATGAACTTCTTAAGAACGGAAACAACAGAAGAGGATGATCTTCTTAACAAGCAAATCACTGGCATTAGATCGACATGCAAAACAATACGAAGCATTATTCTCAGGAGGCACGGTGAACAGCTCGTGATGCCGCATGCCACAACATTCCAAGCTCAACTTTGCAATCAAACACAAGGCCTGGCATTACATAGACAACATTCAGAACAAACTCTTAACACAAGAATATCTCAGCAGAGTAACTATTTACTTCTAAACTGAACACAGGGATATGAAAAAACACTCGACGCTGCTCACAGCAAGGGCGTCCCACTCAAAAATATCAAATGCATGTCTTCTGGCTAACATCAATGAGCAAATTTTGACAAGGTTTTCTCATTCCAATATATTAAACTAACGTCTTCTTGCTAACATCAATGATTAAACTTTGACAAGCTTTTCCCATTCAAAATATGTAATGCCTATGATCGTGGAGTCCTGTCGTAGCTTCTTGTACTTGTTTGGGCACTTTTTGCCCAGGGCACTCCACGTGTTGTTAAATTGCCAATGGTCTCTGCAGACTAGTCATGTCACCGGTGTCTAATAATACTCTGTAAAGCTTCTCGGTCATTCCTTCTGTAATGTAGCGCAAACAGTGACTGCTTCTTTCTGCAAAGTGGAATGACCAACTGGACCCAGTAATGCAGCAGTTTGCCTTGGACACATTGGCTCCTTTTGTGCAGTTCAACTAAAATCAAAGTCGGAATAAAACCGAGCTTTAATTTTGATATCCCTGTAAGCAACAATAGGTATAAGGGAAACAATTACTGAGAAATAACGGTTGATGACTTGTACTCCCAGAAGAAAAGCATCTACTGATCTACTTTATCTTAATGGGAAACAAAGCAGGAGAGTAGCAATTCTCCATCAGTGTGATTCATTCATATTGACTGAGACATTATCTTAACAATGCCTTGTTTCAACATGTATAAAGAACGACAAAGCAGAAAAGTACCATTCCTAAAACAATGCAACTGATTCATTTTAACAGAGACATTATCTTAACAATACCTTGGTTAAACATGTAGAAAGAACTACAAAGCAGGATAGTACCATTCCTAACAAGTGTTGCAGTTTTGAACTAGATCAGTAGTTAATTAATTCTGAGAGTGGCATTGCTTAATTTTACCAGCGGCATTAGATTAACGAAAAGCATAAACAGTTCCAGGGGAGAGTGGGCGCAACAACAGTATGTGCTTCCATCTACTTATAAAGGGGGTGATGCAGAGTTTGTTGTAACAAAGCAACAAGCATCATGTCTGGGTTGGTCCCATTTTTGTTCACTACTTAATGGGAAAAGACAGCAATACAATAGCTTCAATTCAACATTTATTTAAAACAGTACCAATACAAGTAGCACAACATCTCAAAGCACACTGCACAATCATGTGGATGAAGGCCTGTACTGACCTTTCATGAGACCGACAAAGGTAAAATACGAATCTCGATCTCCTTTTGTGCAGTTCCACCAAAATTAAGCAAAGTCACCGGTGTGACATTCAAGTTGAACTGCACAAAACACTCTTAAAACATAAGTGTTTCGAGTAGCGAAGCAAAATGTCGCAATAGCAACAAGTTGAATCGATAGCCCTGTTTTAACAGAGGCAAAAAAGGAAACAATTACTTGCCGATAAAGGAGGATGAAACAAACGGTGACAGAAAGAAGCATCTAACTTATCTTGGATGGAAAACAAAGTAGGACAGTAGCATTTCTAAAACGGTTGCATTGATTCATATTAACAGAGACATTCTCTTGAAACAACATTCGTTAAAAAATGTAATTTACTTTTAACAGTGGCATTGCTTCAATTTTCCGGCGGCATTCTTAGATTAACAACAGCAAAATAGCTGTATGGGACATGCCAGCACCATGTGCGTCCACACGTATAAATGGGTGATGCAGAGTATGTAGCCAAGCAGCATATATGCGCTGGTCCCATATTTGTTCTCTTTGAACCTTCTTCCTATGTGAGGGCAGCAAATCTAGTCCTGCACAAACTACCCGACCCCCCAGTTTCTTTCCCTTTTCAACAAAGAGATCGGTTCCTTACAGATGTGTGTACTGGGTTACCCCCTTTTTCCCTTTTCGACCTACAAAGCGGCTGGATAGCCAGTCTATACTACTTTCCGCCCCTCCTTTCCTCATTGAACCACGTCCTAGATTCTTGCTCCAGCCCACCGCACCCTTCTTTCCTCTTTGAACCAAGACCTAGATTCGACTACAGATCGAAAAAGATCCACATGCAGCTAGAGCAACGACGGTTTCAAAGAAACTTATACCTTAGGGTCGTCGGGATGTGGCAAGGCGTGCGGCGGGAGGCCGGATCTGCCCACACTACGTACGGCAGCGAGGAAGAAGGGGTCGGTGGCCCTCCCGCACAGGCGCTGGGTGAAAGAGAACAGCGCAGCCGGCAGTGGATTGCCTCCCTCGCCGAAGGCGATAGAGTGAACGCTGCACCTCCTCCCCTTCCCGGTGCGACGGGATACGGACGCCTCCTTCACCAGCTGTGAGGGGGGAGAGAGAGACAAGAGGCCAACGCAGTCTTGTTTAGATCTGGTGAAGAGAGGGTGAGAGACTGTGAATATAGCAAACCCTAGCAAATGAACGCTGAGCCTCCAGCGTGTAACATATATGTAGTGCGGCGAGCGTGTGGAGAGTGCAAACCCTAGCGAACAAGCGCTGAGGCTCCCGCTTATATATATACTACTGTAGTACGGACTGAGCTCCGGTGCCTTCACTGCACCTGCTTTTGGCTGTATGACAGGTGAGCCAGCCACATTTTGGGCCCACCTGTCATAAATCCAAAGGCAGGTGCACTAAGTCAATGAAGCTGCGTCCATATAGTACTCTCGTGTATACGACTAATATATAGTGGAGTGGTTTTCTTATTCTCTCCATAACAATCGTTTTAAATTGTGTAAGTACGAAACGAAACTCTTTATTTAATGTACAGTGAAGAAAACTAGTACTACTTCCGATGAACTAACGATCCACGCCCACGCGTCCTGGTCGCACTTCCTGTCCTTCACGTGTGGTACACTACCCTCCCTTAAGTGAACAACCACACATGCGCCAAATTATCGGAAACGTGTGAGAGTGTGTACAAATAAAGAATTTTAATTTCAATTATCGGAAAGGTTTGAGAGTATTACAAAGTTTGACTTCAGTCAAATCTAATATGCGGAGTAAATAAAAATGGAGGGCTACTACGTCCATCCGGGTTTTTAGTCCACACCATTTTTTAAATCAAAGTTAATAGCTGGACAAATAAAATTACAGGGGAGCTGGAGACAAAGTTGTGAGAAGGCTTAGAAATCAATACAAAACTTATGCTCTTAGTACCAACGTCGATCCTTCTTCGAGGAAACATTTGGTTCATAGCCAATTGTGTGATAAAATTGCACCAACGTGAAAGACGACTGCGTCTCCAACGCAACCAAGGTGAACTGACGAAGGATATCATCTTTGTGCGTAACAAGCAAAGAGCACTGATGGAAGACAGGTTGTTTTTCATTGAAAATCGATCAGCTTCACCAGCCGACGCAACCATGAGGCGCAACCATGAGCATCGATAGGTCATCGTGGTGATGCATCATCCATTTGGCATCAAGTTTGGGTGAGGCACCTATGAAGTTCGACAAATCCTCACTGTGGTCTGTTTCTTCTCAGTAATCAAGCTCGAGGAAGGAAGAACCACGTGGCAGAGGACAGTGAGGCGGAACAACAATGGCCATCCAATTTTGTGCAGTTCCACTAAAATTGAGGAAGACATGCCCGGGTATGGAGACACGCATCGCTGTTTCCAAAAATATAAAAAAGGGTTAGCAACGACATCTCAATTGTCAATAAGAATTAATGAAAAGTACACCAACAAACAGAAGCATCATAATTATCTTGATGGGAACTAAACCAGGATACCCGAGAAAAAAAGCATTTCTTCATTTAACCAGTGATAGTACTACCACCATATGGACAATGACCGCACAACCACCATGTACTTTTTGTCGAAACAACATGTATACCTCCACCGAGGCATAAATCAGGACAACTTTTCGAGTGGCATTTCCTCTATAATAGTACTAGTAGGTGATGTTGGACCAGCCGACGAACCCTAGCTACTATGCATGGGGAGCTGGGGAGTAGTCGCATAGAAGAAAACCCGCACGCAGCGACCTGGGGAGCTGGACCAGTACAAGAAGTTATACCTCAGGTGGGCGAGATGTCGTTTAGGCGGGCGGGCGGGATCTGCCCACACGACGGCAGCGAACAAGGGCGCGGAGGATCTTCGTCCGCGCCAGCGCCGGCTCCGAGAGGACGGTGCGCATCGGCTTCCTCCGTCGCCGACGGCGACAACGTCAACGCTGCACCTCCTCACCTCCCGCAGCGGACGGGATTCGGCCGGATCTGTGACCACCGGTGAGGAGAGAGATAGAGTGGACACTGTCATCTTGTTTTGATATGGAGAGGGTGAGAGAGCGAGACGCGAGAAACTCTATCAAACAAGAGGCTATAATGGAGTAAAAAATCTCTCCATAGCAGTGGTTTTAAATAGAATACGCGCGTTCCCGGAAAAAAGAAACGAAAACTGGCGGACAATTTTTCTAACGTACCAAGAAAGAAAACTCGATCAAAAACACGCCCCCGCTTCCAGGTCGCGAGAGTCGTCGCGCACACACACATAGACATAGACATGCATATCCGTGTTTACGTAAAATTCCATTTCCATCTCCATCTCCAATCATATTTGTCCAACTGGCACATTATTTACGTTGTTAATTATATACGCAGCAATATTAACGTACAACATCTCTTGTTTGCGCACGTCCGGACCGCTGCCACGGCCGGTCCTGACCAACCCGAACCCTCTTCATCACCCGCGCGTGCTTCCCGCCCGAAACGGTCAGTGCCGCATTCATGCCCGGCCAGAGCGGACGCGACCTCTCACTGGCGCCGGCATTGAAGCGGCGCGCCGGCCGAGAGAGCGTCGCCCGCGCCGCTTCCGGGTGCACGCGGCTGCTCCGCGTTCAAAGGTCGCAATAGCCGGCTACAACATGCATGTAAAAAGTTCTTGGGAGTCCGTGCTACAGCTAGCTGTCCTCCCCCAACTCGTCAATCTCTTCCAGTAGTGCTAGTACTCCATGGCGCGATCCATCGACAAGCAGGCGGGAAAGTTATCGTATACTCGGTTTGCGGTGAGTGGCATGCCGAGCGACCGTGTGGGGTCGAGCCGTGGAGGAGGGTGAGACACGAACACGACAGACGTGATTTAAACGTTGGTTTTGCTCGATGGCGCGATCCAACGAAACGAAACGTTGGTTTCTCTCCGTTTCCATTTTTTCTCCGGAAAAACGGAAACTTTCCACTCCATTTTCATTCCTATTCCAAGGTTGCCCCGTTACAACATTCCATCAAATACAAAGGAAAACTAACACGCATGCTGATGCATCTCAATGATTCACAGATCATAGCCAATATTTACTTCACAACTAAAGAAAAAAGTTGTGAGAGCGTGTACGAAAGAAAAACTACTGATGGGGTCACTACGACTTAAACCCTAAACCCTAAACATGATTTAATTTCCTGGCCAGGTAGAACCTGTCGAAGGAAAGACGGCTGGCACCCTCGGATCATACGATGCTTTTGTGCAGTTCCACTAAAATCGACCTGAGCATCCCTGATGGCAAAGATATTGAAGAAGTGTGATTAGAATAATAGTACTGGCACTAGTTCATGAGACATAAACTCATCACAAGTAGAAGCCGGTAGAAGTAGAGAAAGATCGACATGGAGATGGAGCTACGGCAGTGGAGCAAGCCGGCTCCAAAAGGAAGATGGACTACCTGGGACGTCGGGCTGTAGCTAGAAGGGCGGTTGGGACGCGGCATCGGCCCATACCGCGGTGACCCCCGATTGGGACGCACCGACTGTGGGTTTTCTCCCTCGCCGATGTCGACCGCGTCTACGCAGAACATTGTTCCCTTCCCCCAGCTGCGGGATCAGGCCCGTCGTTCTATGCTTGTGAAGAGAGCAACCTAAGCAAGCAGGCTTGTAGCTTAGGCTCCTGCTAGTGTATATATAGTGGTTTTCTTTTTCTCTCCATATCAACCATTTTATATTGCGTACGTGTCATTCAAGAGTGAAATGATGGTTGCTTCTTCCGACTAACTTACTGTGTGATTTGACTGCTCCTTAGTGGCCCCTACACGTACTCCCCCTACGTGTATGCAACAGTCACACGTACACATGGACGCAAAAACGCGCGCGACGCCCTAATGCATGCATGTCCGAGCACACGACGGAACACACACGGTCACGCTCAAGTGCTCAACCTACACGTGCATGCACACACATACTCAGTCAGGGTGAGCTAGTGACCGTATAAACACCGGAAAATATATATATTGAGCGCAATGAGCGTATTATGAAGTCCACTGACCGTATTTTTACAAATATACAGTGACAGACAGTGTATTTATCTCGTTTGAAATTAAGACAATATTAACCGGAGAGGAGGCAGTATGGACTAGCATTACTTTGCTGTGTCCCGTCAACTTGCCGAACGAGGAGAAGGTTGCAGGACGGGAGAAGCTTGCGCGCGGTGGCTCGCAGGACAAGGAGAAACTTTTGACTAATGCAAGCTCTCCCTCGCTCAGGCGGTGGACGTGCAACAGTTAATTCGGTGTCAGATTGCCAGAAGCATACACTATACTACTAGTGCTATTATTGTTCGACTTCCCGAATAGGCGAACAGCCAAGCGCAAAGTAAACAGGTCAGCAAACCTTGCGGCGCATCTTCGTGCGAACCGTGCTTGCTGCACTTTGAATGTGGCCGAGAGCTGGCTTGATGAAACACCTCGCTTCCTACTTCTTTTTTGCGGGGTACCTCGCTTCCTAGTGACCAGTGTCTTGGCTGATCGTCCTAAGAATGCTTATATATGAATAAAGCTCTCTCATTTACCCGCAAAAAAGATTAAGCCATATTAACCGGAAAGGAGGGAGTATGGACTAGCACTACTTTTTGGTGTGTCCCGTCAACTCGCAGAACGAGGAGAAGCTTGCAGGACAAGGTGAAGCTCGCTTACGCCTTTTGACTAATGCAACCTACCCTCGGTGGACATGCATCAGTCCATTCGGTGTCAGATTGTCAGAGGCATACACTGTAGTACCCAACATGCGGAGTACCATCATTGTTCGACTTCACGAAGAGGCGAAGAGCCAAGCGCAGTAGTACGAGTAGTACTACTACTAGAACCGCATGGTGGAGCGTCTGTACTCTTATTTTTTTATCTCTGATAAAGTACACGTTTATTCCGGAGAAGGGCGGAAAACGGCAGCCCAACATGTAATGAATGATATCGATCAACCAACCATGCTCGAATATATCTTGGCCTCCGTGCGAGCCCGTCTGTGTGTTCTCGCTCCTCGTCTCTCTCAAGGAACGGCGGGTTGGCTCTTTGCCGTCAATTGAGATCGGTTTGCTCACACTCCTGTCCCACATGTCAGTGATATGCCAAGAGGAGGTGCGTTGACCGACTGGCCATACGCGTACTTGGTTTTGCACCTTCATACTACTCCTCCCTCCGTCACAGTTTACAGGGCGCGCTTCATTATGATGCATTTCTCTCAATGCATTTCCACCACCAGAGAGACTTTAGACGCGTTTGGTTTAATGCTCAATTAATTAGGGCGTGGTAACCGCAATCAAGTCCACAATTTTCTCTCCATGTACTGTACTACTACGGAGTGGAGTAAGTGCATGCATGTGTGTACCCGGGGTGGAAGCACTGCATGCATGTGTGTACGCATTATTCCCTCTAGTAATAGACGCCGTGCTATAACTACCAATGCTATTTTTCAGGCCGATCGCTAGTCGCCTTGGTCCCACAGATTTTTTTTCTTTTTTCTGAAGCGCGCTGTATAAACAGTGACGGATGGAGTAGTATGAGCGGATTCAAAGAAGAGCGTATTGATGGTTGCTTCTTCAGAGCAACTTACAGTGGGAAAGGTGGGGCTTATGATTTGACTGCTCATTACTCACTATTAATGCGGCGCAACGACCGGGCTGAGTCTCCCATGCGGTTGTGCACTACCCCCTCGGTTCTTAAATATACTCCGGAGTATTTGTCTTTCTAGAGATTTCAACGAGTGACTACTCAAATATTTGTCTTTTTAGAGATTTCAAATGGACTGGCACATACGGATGTATATAGACATATTTTAGAGTGTAGATTCACTCATTTTGCTCCGTATGTAGTCACTTGTTGAAATCTCTAGAAAGACGAATAGAATATTTAGGAACGGAGGGAGTACACATACGAAGCAAAATGAGTGAATCTACACTCTAAAATATGCCCGTTTGAAATTTGTAAAAAGACAAATATTTAGGAACGAAGGAGTATAATTTTGTGCATGGCACATGGACCCGGATGATGAAGAGGCTTCTGGCAATGCTATCAAGCTTCCATCATTTGTTTACATAATTGACGTACTATACAAATAATTTTCCAGCGACATGAAATTGTACAATGGTGTGAGCTTTCAGCTTTTGTTTCGCGTGTCTTGCCATCGATGCTCTTTCGGAAACAATAAAAAACTAACTTCCTTGCTAATGCATGTCAATTATTAGCAGATCAGAGCTAATAATTACATCACAACTGAAGACAGAGTTGTGAGAAGGTGTTAAATTAAAATTGATCCATGCTTTCATTGGCAGCAACGTCCCCCCAGCTCTGTCTAAATCAACAAGGCATGTTGGGAAAAAAGTAGCTGTCTGGAGCATGCAACATTCCGATCATTTTGTGCAGTTCCACTAAAATAGAGCTGAGCGTCCCTGTTCCAAAGATATTAAGTGTGATTACGATAATAGAGGACTGCTGATGAAACAATAAACACACAAATAGAAGCCGGTCACCTTTGCAGTCTCTCTTAAGACTAACTAGTTGGAGAAGATTAGGCTCGGAGTTGGATGAGGAGGATAGAGCAAAACCAATCTCCCTTTGTGCAGTCGCACTGAAATGTAGAGACGTTGCCCGTGTGACATTTTAGTACAACTGCACAAAACACTCTTAAGAAAAAAGTGATTTGTGCAGTTCACCAAAAGGTCGCAATAGCAACGAGTAGAAAGGAAACAATTACTGGCCAATAACAGTTGATGACACATGCGACGACAAAAAAGAAGCATATTCCTTGTCCTAAGGGAAGATAACAACACGGTTGTGTTTGTCTAAAACGGTGTGAGGACGAGAATGCAATATGGAAAGTACGTCGGACGAGCTACGTTTTGGGCAAAGAACTATGGAAGATCCACATGCAGCGACGTGGGAAGACGGGCAGTGGAGCCGGAGGGGATACCTGGAGGTCGTCGGGATGTAACTAGGTGAGGGGCGGCGGGCGGAATCTGCGAGCAGGTGGCGTAGGCCCTGCCGCGCCGGAGCTTGGTCGGAGAGAACGGCGTGTACCGCAGATCGGGACGTGCTGCCTTGGCGCCGTCAAACGGAGAAACGATGCACTTCCTCCCTTTCCCCCGGCGGACGGGATGCGGCCAGATTAGTGACCAACGGTGAGAGAGAGAGGCCACCGCACTCCCTTTCCCCCGCGGACGGGATGCGGCCGGATCAGTGACCAACGGTGAGAGAGAGAGAGGCCACCGCAGCCTTGTGTGAGATACTCTGAAGAGCGACAAACCAGGCAGGCAGGTTCCATTGTATATAGTGAGCGGACTACCTTTTTCTCCATAAAAATCGTTTTATATTCTGTGTACGTGCCATTGAGCGCTATAACTTTATTTAAAAATAACGCGGCAACGCGTCTAGTTGAACTTTGTTTCGTGCACGCGTGGTACACGACCTCCCTAGGTAAACAACCGCTACAGGCGTTCAAATTAGCACGTGGGATACCATTTCGAAAAGAAATGAGCTCCACCGTGTACCCGCGCGGGTGTGGCTGGGCACGAAGCGTGAGTACGTGCACGGTGCACCTATTCTCTTCTTGTATACGTACACCACCTACGTGGGGTTGTGTGAGAGAGATACAAACCTAGAGAGATATAGTGTGTGGGTTCTTGAGAGTTTTTTGGGGGGGGGGTCAATCAAAAAATGTAACATATGCAATGTGTGTGAAATAGAGTCCTGGATATAACATATATATAGAGGGGGCGATCCACGAGAAGAGAGTGGAGGTATCATCGGCTTGAGGTGTCCATAGAATCGAAGAGAGGGATGATGTGTGTGTGTGCGCGCGCGCGATCGATAAAGAGTGCCATCGAATTTGTGTGTGCCCACGTCAAAGATATAGAGTGGCTGGCCTACTGGAACGTGAGATGGGACATGTGCAGTTTGTCTCTGTGGCATGGATACCTACCTGCAGCGCTCGACTATCGGTGTGTGGTGGGGGAAGAGGGAGGCCCAATTAACTATAGAGGTACAATGGCTGGTATATGTGTGGAGGAGGAGAGAGGCCTACCTCATGTATTAAGGAGATCGATCTGCCTCATGTATTAAGGGAGATCGATCGGCATCCATGCATATGTGCAGGAGAGGAATAAGGTTGGGAGAGAGACAGAGCTAGAGTGTTGGAGGGGGTGGTAGTGGAGTTGCTTCTAACAAATGGTGGGATAGGCTTGCTAGACAAACGGAGGGCACGCCCGCAATATCAATAAGAGAGGAGATGGCTGCTTGTTGTCTGTGCACGTGCGTGTGAGAGACGGGTCAGGAGGCATGCACGAATGATGAGGGGGGACGATGTGGCTGTGGTAAGCAGACGTAACTACATAGGAAGATCAATCGCCCTTTGTTAGAGAAAGGAGAGACATAACTTGTGAGGTACGTCGATCGATGGGGGGGTAGTTAAAGTCGATCTAGGTATATGTTGGGAGATCGATCGGTATACATGCATGTGTGTGTTAGAAGCAAATGAGGCACGAGGAGAAGGATAGAGAGAGAGGGATGCATGTAGGAGGTGGTACGAGAGGCATACTATATCGAGGGGGAGGAGTGTGCGAGTACGAGAACGATGAAAAGAGTGGTGGGAGTGAGGCATGGACGGTGACAAGAGAAGAGGGGAAGCTTGTGTTTGTGCTAGGCACACCTGGCTAGAGAGGCATATCGATCGATGTGTGCCGTAAAGAAGGAGCTGGGGGGCCTACACACACCGTGGGTGAACGACCTAAAGTGAAAAGACGAATTTGCGCGATGGAGCTAGAGAATGCTGAGGGAGGGTGAGAGGGATGCGGGCGTGTGCATGCACAAGAGAAAGTTAGCGCTAGCTACAAAGATAAGAGGGTTGTGTGGGTGTAAAAGACGAATAGAGATCATATATACTTCATTATAAAAAGCGAATTCGGATATTTGAAGAATTTATCATAGTGTTTCAAACCGACGCATGTGTGAATATATATAACGGTGATACACATGGTGTGGTTATGAACATGTTATACTACATTTAATATATTTTATCTCTACTCTTATAAAAAAACGGAGTTGTTGATGATGGTGTGCCTGCCATCCTGCATTATAGGCCGTCCGATTTATATCTGGCGGATAGCAAGGAAACTATGATGGTTGAAGTTGGCAACAATCATGATTGTAGATTCTTATTGAAATAGAGAAACGAATTCAAATTTAGTTCGAATTGCAGCGGTAGTATAGACATTTGGAATGCACTAAAATGTTGGTATGAGTAGGTTACATGCATTATACAGCAAGCGAAAAAATTTAATCGGACATAACATGGATTCATACTCCCTCCTTCCATCTATATAGGGCGTAATGAGATTTTTAAGACCGCCTTTGACTATTGACAAGATTAATAGTACATGACATGCACAATGTGAAAATTATATCATTGAAAGAACCTTTCACAGACGAATTTAACGGTGTGCTTTGTGTAAGTTGCATGTCATATATCATTGCTCTAATATTTGGTCAAAGTTAGCATCGAAAAACGCATTAGGCCCTATATAGATGGAAGGAGGGAGTAGCTTTGAATAGCATTTGTATAGTAAAACGGGGCAAGACTCTCTCTTTGTGTGGTGTGAATAGTTTTATTTTTTTCGTTTTCTTTTTGGTTGAGGGAAGTGCGAATTGATTTGGTACGTACAAGTACAATATTACTACACGTTAGGCTTGTCCCTAAAATTCAACCCGCGTCTTGTTATATCCCGAAAATTCAGATATCGTGCTCCCAAAACTGGCGCCTTCACAACCCGCGCCTTGCTATCCCGAAATTACAACGCGCGCGAAAACTCCCTCCAGCTGCCAAATCCCGACACGCGAAATCCCCCTTCTAACCCTGAGCCGAAAGGGCCGCTAGTTCAAATCGGTGGGGGGTACTTTTGTAACACACCCTACATTTTGGACAAGCGCGTCCCTAAGTCATGCTTCACCCCCTCCCATCGCCCCCTTTTCGCCATTCGAAATCCCAGGCCGCCATAACCTCTCCGCTCCAGCCGCGAAACCCCACCCTCCTCCGTCCGCCACGTCACCGCTGCCCAGCCGGAGCCTCTTCCCCGACGACGTCGTCCACCGCAACAGCTCGACGTCCCTCGTCCACCTCCCCGGATGAGGATCCGTCGTCCATCTCGCCGTCCCGCCGGTTCAGCCGCCCCGTCCTCCACCTCCAAGGAGCTGCTCCGACGATCGCCTCGTCTATCGCGGCTGCTCCATCCCCACAGCGCCGCCTTAACCTGCTCCACCGGAACCGCAGCATCCTCACCGACTCCTCGGACGAAGCCGAGGCCTACTCGGCGCCACCAAAGAGGTTGTACACTCATCGCATCGCACCTTCTCCTTAACTCGACCTCCCGGCGCCGACGGTGCTCCATCCCGCACCCCCATGGAGCGGCTACCTTGAAGCCGGCGCCGCGGGCGACATCTCCACGGCGGCTCTCCCCAGTGCGAGGCCCCTTCGGCGGCGGCGTCCATACCAGCCGGATCTGCTGCTGCTGCTCCGGCTCTCGCTCGCTCGCTCGCGCTGCTGCTGCTGCTCCGGCTCTCGCTCGATCGCTCGCTCGCCCAGCTGCTGCTGCTGCTCTCCCCCTCGCTCGTGCTGCTGCTCTGCTCCGATTAAGCCACACTTCAGTCGACTGAATCGACTTTTGGGTCAGTCGATTTTCAGGGGTTGGGGGGGGCTCGCCGGAGTTAAGGAAGAACCACCCGCAGCGGGGACGGGGGCTCGCCGGAGAGGTACCCCACTATCTATCTTAGGGTTCAGGGTGGGGGCGGGGGCCTAGAGGGCTGGCCGGGGCGGCGGTGGCGAGTTGTTTCGGGGCGGCGAGGCGGCGCTGGGGCCGGCGGTTCGGCCGGTGGTGGCTGGCGGCTCAGGGGGGTGCAGGTTGAAGATGAACTGCAGGCCCTCCCTAAACTACATGTCAAGTGCCTCTCTGCTACCATTGCGTTCAGTTTCGACAGTAGCATTCAGATTCCACAGTAAATTTCAGTTTCGACAGTTAAGTTCAGAGTCAACAGTTTTTACCTCATCTGTTGTAGTCAGGTGGTTTTTGGTGATGTTAATTTTACATCCATTTTACATCATCTATTGGAGATGCTATTAGAATCCCACTTGAGATTGACGATGTCTGTCTTGTGCTGCTTCAGCCTTGACGTCTTACGGCTCACCGGAGCTGCTCCAACGACAGAACGATCCATCACAACAGAGCAGTGCCCTGGACGCCGTCTACAGATTCCTCAGATCTCCCTCCACACCTCCGACAGCCACCTCTGCCTCAACTGCTTCAGCGACCAACCCAATGATGCTGAGGTCGACACGGCTACGGCAAAGAGGTTGTACACTTGTTGCATCACTTATTACTATACATTCACGTCGATCCATTAGGGCTATTTTGGTTCAACGGAAAAACGTCGATCCACTGGTTGTTACCATCACTCTAAATTTCTGCATGCTCTCCTTACATAATCTCACCATATTTTTTTCGTATGCATGTCAGATATTGTACACAGTCATGCTGAACATGTAGAGAAAAAGAGAAGAGTTTTGCGCGGCAATACAATGTCATGCAGACATCGCTCCATGGTGGGTTCAATGGCAAACCCTCCCCACCCCTCTCCAGATTGTAATCCAGAGGAAGATATCTGTTCTGAGGCGGATTCAGACGCCGCTGACCACTCCTATTTACCCCCCAAGGTGTTTGCTCTACCTTGGCATGATGATGTTAGTCATATCATGCATATGTTGCCTTGCAGTGCCTACTTTTGACATCATATATGTCATCTGCTTAGTTTAGACATGTTCTGTAATGCCACCTGTTTAGTTTCTATATCATATATGGGAATTATGCAGTCTCATGTCTTTTAGCCAGCCATAATATATGTGAAATGTGCAATGCCATCCTGTTTAACCAGGCATCATATATTTGAATGATATCTTGCCCATCCTTTTCTTCATTACATTTCCATTTGTCGACAATGTTTGTACATTAAACTACTCTTCCTGTGAATCAGCCATTTGGGTGGGAGATGGAAAAATCTGGAGTGAAAACAAGGCCTTCAGAGCAGACAGTGCTACCTGTCGAAGCAGATCTCTTGTTGGGTCCCGATAGCTCCTCAGAGATGGATTCAGAGACAGATGACCAGTCCTATTCCCCCACTGAGGTGTATGCTCTAACTTGGCACGGTTATACTGCTCATATCATGCATACGGTGTCTTGCATTGCATAGTTTAGACATCATATACACAATATTCAACACCATGTTCTTAGTTCAGACATCATATCGAATGCCCTCTGTTTAGCATATAAATCACATATGTGAATTAAATGATGCGATCCTGATTACTTAGATAACATGTAGGTGAATTATGTCATGCGATCCTGTTTAGTTATTCATCATATCTTTGAATTATGTTATGCTATGCTATCCAGTTTAGATAGACATCATATATGTGAAATTATGTCATGCTATCCGTTTTAGTTAAACAATATACATGTCAACTATTTCATGCCCTCTTTTTTCCACACTATCTATTGCATCTGTCTCTCATACAATGTCTGTACATTCAACTATGTTTCCTGTTTATCAGCCATTTGAATTGGAGCGGGTGATGCCAGTATCTAGCGGACTAAAAACACGGTCTTCAAATAAAACAGTGCTACCTCTTGGTGGAGATAGCACCCCGGTTGTACATGCACAAGAACCAGCCCTACCACACATAACCCAAACTCTCGCAGATTGTACCCCTACTGCGATGGACAGAGAACCAGCTTCACCCAATCTAACCCCAACCCCAGCCGATAGTAACCCAGTTCCTGTTGACACAGCACCATCTCCACCACAGAGCTCCCAAACAAGAGCAGTTAGTAAGGCAGCTCCAGTGCCCAAAGGGCCAGTACTATCACGGCGAACCCCAACTCCACCAGTTAGTACGCCTATTCCTGTGGAGGAAGCACAACCAGCTAGTCGTAGTTTAGCATCTATCGCATTTGATGTTGTTAAATCGTATGTGCGTATCTTCCCATCTTGGAAATATTATACTGAAGATGAAGGAAAATGCCAGTTGCAGGTGTTTGTCCAGGAGTTATGTGTAAGTAATGTTATTCATGGCAATTACTTTGCTTCGTCCCATACATCCTACCTCCATGATGGTTATAATACAGCAAATTTTCCCATTTTTCTCTATAGAGAAGGACCGATTTGGAAACTCAGGATGAGGTAACCTGTGCTAATACCTCTGCTATCTTCAAGAATGCTTGGTGGCAGTATCGGAATTACCTGAAGAAAACGTACTTCACCGGCAAAGAAACTCATCAAATTCCCTTACGTTCTCCTGAGACACATTTACTGGACGATGACTGGGAACGCCTTGTTCTGTACTGGTCCCGAACCAAGAATGTGGTAAGGTCTATGAGCTCATTTTCTATTTTTAGTATTATATTCTTGCGTCTTACTGTACTCTGTTCATGTAGAACAAGTGCCTAAACCTGAAGAACAACTGTTCTAATTTAAGATTCCATTGCTATCATAGTTCAAAAAAGCGCTAGGCGTTAATTGTGCGTTTTGCCACCGCCTTGCGCTTTACTGACCAAAGCGCATGCTTATGCGCAGTTATGCACAGATTATGCGTAGTTATGCGCAATGCGTTTTGCCAACGCCTAGAGCCTAGGCGCGCTTAAGCGCTCGCTTAGGCGCGCCTTTTTTAACTATGATTGCTTTGCTCTTGTATCACTGTATTTACTCATACAAACTTATTTTTAAATTGAAGGATCCAATCGAAACTCCAATGGCACAGCAGGTATGTTCACGCATGTTTCTTTAACAGGTTTGCTCTTATCAATAGCTCTGTTGATTTCAATTTCAATTGTGTATACAGTTGACTTTCATATCATGCACATTACTAGCATCACAACAGAGCCAATAGTGTTGTTGTACATGTAGACCCGTGGTACCCATCTGAAATCTTGTTGTGCCGTGTAGTTTCCCACGCTTTGTATTCTTTCACTGCTGCTTTGTCTTGAACTGATATGATTTGAACCGTGTCTCTATTTTGATTTGGCAAGACAATGCAGTGACCATAGGACATAGATATATGTTTGTTTGATGCTTTTATTATGTACTAGTACTTGGCAATAGAAGACTTGGTAGTTTAATCCTGTCCACCTTACTAATGAACTGGTTCACCGAAATGAGTTTCATATACTAGTACATGCTAAACTTGTTATGTGTCTGCTTGTTTCTTCTTTTAGAATGCTGACAGAATATTGGGGAAGAGTGCCTTATTAAGCAATGGTAAAGGAAGTAATGCAGATAAGGTTCAGGATAGTGACACATCCTTGTTGGTCTCCAACAAAGCTGATAAAACAGCTAAGGAAGACTATCTTGAAGACAGCGAGACAACCCCAAAGTCCTGTCTTGGTTTAGTGTTCGAGTTACTGGCCACTACCGCTTGCACAAGCTATTCAAACTCACTGTCTGAATCAGTTCGGTTTCTTGAGTCTCAACTACAAGCTGAAAGACATCGATCAGCTGTGCTGCGACAAGAAGCGGAAGGACTGCGGAAGTCCCTGGAGCATTCAGATGCATACTTTCTGGTGCAACAGCAAGCGTTGGAGGATTTTAGCGCCAAACAGGACAAAGCTAATCAGCTTGCTAAGCTTATTGCCAGCATGGTGGATACCCAGGATAACGTTTCTTGAGCTCTTCTGAAGTTGTTTCAGTTATGCTCTTGTTTTGCTGCCGCGTTTATTTGCACTGGTGGCCAATTTTGACGGCCAGTGTATGTAATGTGCTGCTTTGTTCCCTATATTTGCACTGGTGGCGAACTTTGATGCCCAGTGGATGTAATATGTGTAATAGCGGTAATAGGCTAGCGTTAATTGCTTGCTTATTTATTTCCTTATTGTCTTGTTTAGTTGTTTGCTTGTAGTCACTGCAGTTCTTTTTCTGTTTTTTTCTAGTGGCCACAATAGCCTATTTTTGGTAACTAGGCCAAAATAATCGTGGCAACACACGGACTGTTGTAACCATGGGCCTCCTGCAGGCCGTATGATCCATGGGCCTTCGTCCGGCCGTAGGATCCATCGGCCTTCTATACGGGCCTTAGGGTCCATGGGCCTTCTACGGGCCGTAGGGTCCATGGGCCTTCTACGGGCCGTACGATCCATGGGCCTTCTACGGGCCGTACTATCCATGGGCCTCATACGGGCCGTAGGATCCATGGGCCTTCTACGGGGCGTATCATCATTTCGCCAATCATGGGCCGTACTATTCGTGGACCATAACGGGCCGTTAATAGGCCGTATTTGATAACTCTATGAAAACAGCCCAACGGGTTTTTTTGACATGAAAACGGCCCAACGTATTAACGGTCCGCAAACGGGCCGACTGTAACGACGGGCTGAATTTGGCCCACAAGCAGAAAATGACAGTAACGGGCCGTATGTAACCGAATGCTGCAAATGAGCCCAAGAATCAATGGGCCCTGAGAAGGCCGAAAGATAACTTGGGCTGGAAACGGCCCAATGGAATAACGGGCCGTTAATGGGTATAAAGTGATACACTGTTCATTACGGGCCAGTTTCACCACGGGCCGTTAATGGGCCAAGAGTTACAAAGGTCCTCATATGGGCCGAAAGAAGTCATGGGCCACACATGGGCCGGAAGTTAAAACGGGCTGAATCATATTGGACGGCCCAGATGACGCTACTGGGCCTAATTCGGATAGGGCGTAACGGGCCCTGGGTTAGCGGGCTGTAAATGGGCTATATGCGAACAGGCCGTTAACAGGCTTTCCGTGGGCCGGCCCGCCACCTTTTGACCAAGTCAAACGGGCCGGCCTTTTCACAGGAATGGGCCTCTGTTGGGCCGTGCCACGTGTCGCCGTATCATAGGCGCCTTCGGTCCAATGAGCGGATGACATCTGTCCCAACGGTGAGCCGACACGTGTTTCCTCCAGCCAATGATGATTTTACACGTGGAAAATCCCCCATTGATCGGGGCTGTTAACGGGTTATCGGATCCAAAAACCCGACCCGATAGCTATACGGCGTTCCGTTACGGTGGATGCCACGTGTCGGTCACCCTTGAAGAAAGCACTTCTGTGACGCGCGATTTTATCGTCATGGAAGTGGGACACTTCCGTGATGATAATTTTGGTAATGTCATGGAATACTTCTACGACAGCACAGGTATGATATCTTGATTCTGTCATAAAATCGTCATGGATGTACATGCAGTGACAAAAAACGCGACCTACTGTGACAAACACGTATCATCACGGAAGTGTATTTTTTTTGTAGTGTTAGTATTCTGCTATTTGCATAAATGTCTTCATGACTTATACATGTTCTATGACTATGAGAGATTATATTACTCCCGATTTATTACATAATACATGTGTGAATACATAGACAAACAAGTGTCACTAGTATGCCTCTACTTGACTAGCTCGTTGATCAAAGATGGTTATGTTTCCTAGCCATAGACATGAGTTGTCATTTGATTAACGGGATCAATCATTAGAGAATGATGTGATGACTTGACCCATCCTTAGCTTAGCACTACGATCGTTTAGTTTGTTGCTATTGCTTTCTTCATGACTAACATGTTCCTATGACTAGAGATTATGCAACTCCTACCAGAGGAACACTTTGTGTGCTATCAAACATCACAACGTAACTGGTGATTATAAAGGTGCTCTACAGGTGTCTCCGAGGTCTTGTTGGGTTGGTATTTCGAGATTAGGATTTGTCACTCCGATTGTCGGAGAGGTATCTCAGGGCCCACTCAGTAATGCACATCACTTAAGCCTTGCAAGCATTGCAACTAATGAGTTAGTTGTGGGATGCTGTATTACAGAACGAGTAAAGAGACTTGCCGGTAACGAGATTGAACTAGGTATTGAGATACCGACGATCGAATCTCGGGCAAGTAACATACCGATGACAAAGGGAACAACGTATGTTGTTATGCGGTCTGACCGATAAAGATCTTCGTAGAATATGTGGGAGCCAATATGAGCATCCAGGTTCCACTATTGGTTATTGGCCGGAGACATATCTCGGTCATGTCTACATAGTTCTCGAACCCGTAGGGTCCACACGCTTAAATTTTCGATGACAGTTATATTATGAGTTTATATGTTTTGATGTACTGAAGGTAAATCGGAGTCCCGGATGTGATCACGGACATGATGAGGAGTCTTGAAATGGCCGAGACATGAAGATTGATATATTGGACGACTATATTCGGACAGCGAAATGGTTCCGGGGGTTATCGGATATAAACCGGAGTACCGGGTGGTTACCGGAACCCCCCCGGAGGTTATTGGGCCTCATGGGCCCAATTGGTGGAAGAGGAGAGGCGGCCAAGGGGCAGCCGCGCGCCCCTGCCCCCAAGTCCGAATTGGACAAGGAAGGGGGCGGCGCCCCCCTTTCCTTTCCCCCTCTCTCTCCTTCCCTCTCCACTCCTAATCCAACAAGGAAAAGGGAGGGAGTCCTACTCCCAGTGGGAGTAGGACTCCTCCTGGCGCGCCCCTCCTGGCCGGCCGCCTCTCCTCCCCTTGCTCCTTTATATACGGGGGCGGGGGGCACCCTAGAGACACAACAATTGATCTGTTGATCTTTTAGCCGTGTGCCGTGCCCCCCTCCACCATAGTCCACCTCGATAATACTGTAGCGGTGCTTAGGCGAAGCCCTGCGTCGGTAGAACATCATCATCGTCACCACGCCGTTGTGCTGACAAAACTCTCCCTCAACACTCGGCTGGGTCAGAGTTCGAGGGACGTCATCGGGCTGAACGTGTGCTGAACTCGGAGGTGTTGTGCGTTCGGTACTTGATCGGTCGGATCGTGAAGACGTACGACTACATCAACCGCGTTGTGCTAATGCTTCCGCTTTCGGTCTACGAGGGTACGTGGACAACACTCTCCCCTCTCGTTGCTATGCATCACCATGATCTTGCTTGTGCGTAGGAATTTTTTTGAAATTACTACGTTCCCCAATAGTGGCATCCGAGCCAGGTTTTATGCGTAGATGTCATATGCACGAGTAGAACACAAGTGAGTTGTGGGCGATATAAGTCATACTGCTTACCAGCATGTCATACTTTGGTTCGGCGGTATTATGGGCGATATAAGCGGCCCGGACCGACATTACGCGTACGCTTACGCGAGAATGGTTCTACCGACGTGCTTTGCACACAGGTGGCTGGCGGGTATCAGTTTCTCCAACTCTAGTTGAACCGAGTGTGGCTACGCTCGGTCCTTGCGAAGGTTAAAACAGCACCAACTTGACAAACTATCGTTGTTGTTTTGATGCTTAGGTAAGAACGGTTCTTGCTAAGCCCGCAGCAGCCACGTAAAATTTGCAACAACAAAGTAGAGGACATCTAACTTGTTTTTGCAGGGCATGTTGTGATGTGATATGGTCAAGACATGATGCTAAATTTTATTGTATGAGATGATCATGTTTTGTAACCGAGTTATCGGCAACTGGCAGGAGCCATATGGTTGTCGCTTGATTGTATGCAATGCAATCGCCCTGTAATGCTTTACTTTATCACTAAGCGGTAGCGATAGTCGTAGAAGCATAAGATTGGCGAGACGACAACGATGCTACGATGGAGATCAAGGCGTCGCGCCGGTGACGATGGTGATCATGACGGTGCTTCGGAGATGGAGATCACAAGCACAAGATGATGATGGCCATATCATATCACTTATATTGATTGCATGTGATGTTTATCTTTATGCATCTTATCTTGCTTTGATTGACGGTAGCATTTTAAGATGATCTCTCACTAAATTATCAAAGTATAAGTGTTCTCCCTGAGTATGCACCGTTGCGAAAGTTCTTCGTGCTGAGATACCACGTGATGATCGGGTGTGATAGGCTCTACGTTCAAATACAATGGGTGCAAACAGTTTGCACATGCGGAATACTCAGGTTAAACTTGACGAGCCTAGCATATACAGATATGGCCTCGGAACACTGAGACCGAAAGGTCGAGCGTGAATCATATAGTAGATATGATCAACATAGTGATGTTCACCATTGAAACTACTCCATCTCACGTGATGATCGGACATGGTTTGGTTGATATGGATCACATGATCACTTAGAGGATTAGAGGGATGTCTATCTAAGTGGGAGTTCTTAAGTAATATGATTAATTGAACTTTAATTTATCATGAACTTAGTCCTGGTAGTATTAGCATATCTATGTTGTAGATCAATAGCTCGCGATGTTGCTCCCCGTTTAATTTTTATATGTTCCTGGTGAAAACTAAGTTGAAAGATGTTAGTAGCAATGATGCGGATTGGATCCGTGATCTGAGGTTTATCCTCATTGCTGCACATAAGAATTATGTCCTTGATGCACCGCTAGGTGACAGACCTATTGCAGGAGCAGATGCAGATGTTATGAATGTTTTGACAAAAGCTCAGTATGATGACTACTTGATAGTTTAGTGCACCATGCTTTACGGCCTAGAACCAGGACTTCAAAAATGTTTTGAACGCCACAGAGCATATAAGATGTTCCAAGAGTTGAAATTCGTATTTCATACTCGTGCCCATGTCGAGAGGTATGAGACCTCTAACAGTACTTTGCCAATAAGATGGAGGAGAATAGCTCAACCAGTGAGCATGTGCTCAGATTGTCTGAGTACTACAATTACTTGAATCAAGTGGGAGTTGATCTTCCAGATAAGATAGTAATTGACAAAGTTCTCTAGTCACTATCACCAAGTTAATAGAACTTCATGATGAACTATAATATGCAAGGGATGACGAAATTAATTCCCGAGCTCTTCGCGATGCTGAGATCGGCAAAGGTAGGAGTCAAGAAAAGAGCATCAAGTGTTGATGGTTAAAAAGAACACTAGTTTCAAGAAAAGGGCAAAGAGAAAGAAGGGGAACTTCAAGAAGAACGGCAAGCAAGTTGCTGATCAAGTGAAAAGCCCAAGTCTGGACCTAAGCTTGAAACTAAGTGCTTCTACTTCAAAGGGACTGGTCACTGGAAGCAGAACTGCCCCAAGTATTTGGTGGATAAGAAGGATGGCAAAGTGAACAAAGCTATATTTGATATACATGTTATTGATGTGTACTTTACTAGTGTTTATAGCAACCCCTCGGTATTTGATACTAGTTCAGTTGCTAAGAGTAGTAACTCGAAACAGTAGTTGTAGAATGAACAAAGACTAGTTAAGGGTGAAGTGAGGATGTGTATTGGAAGTGGTTCCAAGATTGATATGATCATCATCGCACACTCCCTATACTTTCGGGATTAGTGATGAACCTAAAATAAATGTTATTTAGTGTTTGCGTTGAGCATGAATATGATTGGATCTTGTTTATTGCAATACGGTTATTCATGAAAGCTAGAGAATAATTGTTGTTCTGTTTACATGAATAAAACCTTCTATGGTCATACACCCAATGGAAATGGTTTGTTGGATCTCGGTCGTAGTGATACACATATTCATAATATTGAAGCCAAAAGATGCAAAGTTAATAATGATAGTGCAACTCATTTGTGGCACTGCCCTTTAGGTCATATTGGTGTAAAGTGCATGAAGAAACTCCATGCTGATGGGATTTTGGAATCACTTGATTATGAATCACTTGATGCTTCCGAACCGTGCCTCATGGGCAAGATGACTAAAACACCGTTCTCCGGGACTACGGAGCGAGCAACAGATTTGTTGGAAATCATACATACAGATGCATGTGGACCGATGAATGTTGAGGCTCGCGGCGGGTATCGTTATTTTCTCACCTTCACAGATGATTTAAGCAGATATGGGTATATCTACTTGATGAAACATAAGTCTGGAACATTTGAAAAGTTCATATAATTTCAGAGTGAAGTGGAAAATCATCGTAACAACAAAATAAAGTTTCTACGATCTGATCGTAGAGGAGAATATTTGAGTTACGAGTTTGGACCTAGTTTGAAACAATGCGGAATAGTTTCGCAACTCATGCCACCTGGAACACCACAGCGTAATGGTGTGTCCGAACATCATAACCGTACTTTATTAGATATGGTGCAATCTATGATGTCTCTTACCGATTTACCACTATCGTTTTGGGGTTATGCATTAGAGACAGCTGCATTCACATTAAATAGGGCACCATCTAAATCCGTTGAGAGGACACCTTATGAACTTTGGTTTGGCAAGAAACCAAAAGTTGTCGTTTCTTAAAGTTTGGGGCTGCAATGCTTATGTGAAAAAGCTTCAACCTGATAAGCTCGAACCCAAATCGGAGAAATGTGTCTTCATAGGATACCCAAAGGAAACTGTTGGGTACACCTTCTATCACAGATCTGAAGGCAAGACTTTTGTTGCTAAATTTGGATCCTTTCTAGAGAAGGAGTTTCTCTCGAAAGAAGTGAGTGGGAGGAAAGTATAACTTGATGAGGTAACTGTACCTGCTCCTTTATTGGAAAGTAGTTCATCAAGAAATTTGTTCATGTGACTCCTACACCAATTGGTGAGGAAGCTAATGGTGATGATCATGTAACTTCAGATCAAGTTATTACCAAACCTCGTAGGTCAACCAGAGTGAGATTGGCACCAGAGTGGTACGGTAATCCTGTTCTGGAGGTCATGTTACTTGACCATGACGAACCTATGAACTATGGGGAAGCGATGATGAGCCCAGATTCCGCGAAATGGCTTGAGGCCATAAAATCTGAGATGGGATCCATGTATGAGAACAAAGTGTGGACTTTGGTTGATTTGCCCGATGATCAGCAAGCCATAGAAAATAAATGGATCTTCGAGAGGAAGACGGCCACTGATAGTAGTGTTACTATCTACAAAGCTAGAATTGTCGCAAAAGGTTTTCGACAAGTTCAAGGTGTTGACTACAATGAGAGTTTCTCACTCGTATCTATGCTTAAGTCTATCAGAATCATGTTAGCAATTGCCGCATTTTATGAAATCTGGCAAATGGATAAACAAAACTGCATTCCTTAATGGATTTATTAAAGAAGAGTTGTATATGATGCAACGAGAAGGTTTTGTCAATCCTAAAGGTGCTAACAAAATACGCAAGCTCTAGCGATCCATCTATGGACTGGTGCAAGCATCTCGGAGTTGGAATATACGCTTTGATAAGTTGATCAAAGCATATAGTTTTATACAGACTTGCGGTGAAGCCTGTATTTACAAGAAAGTGAGTGGGAGCACTACAGCATTTCTGATAAGTATATGTGAATGACATATTGTTGATCGGAAATAATGTAGAATTATTCTGCAAAGCATAAAGGAGTGTTTGAAAGGAGTTTTTCAAAGAAAGACCTCGGTGAAGCTGCTTACATATTGAGCATCAAGATCTATAGAGATAGATCAAGACGCTTGATAAGTTTTTTCAATGAGTACATACCTTGACAATATTCTGAAGTAGTTCAAAATGGAACAGTCAAAGAAAGAGTTCTTGCCTGTGTTACAAGGTGAGAAATTGAGTAAGACTCAAAGCCCGACCACGGCAGAAGATAGAAAGAGAATTAAAGTCATTCCCTATACCTCAGCCATAGGTTCTATAAAGTATGCCATGTTGTGTACCAGATCTATTGTATACCCTACACTGATTTTGGCAAGGGAGTACAATAGTGATCTAGGAGTAGATCACTGGGCAGCGGTCAAAATTATCCTTAGTGGAATAAGGATATGTTTCTCGATTATGGAGGTGACAAAAAGGTTCGTCGTAAAGGGTTACGTCGATGCAAGTTTTGACACTGATCCAGATGACTCTAAGTCTCAATCTGGATACATATTGATAGTGGGAGCAATTAGCTAGAGTAGCTCCGTACAGAGCATTGTTGACATAGAAATTTGCAAAATACATACGAATCTGAATGTGACAGACCCGTTGACTAAACTTCTCTCACAAGCAAAACATGATCACACCTTAGTACTCTTTGGGTGTTAATCACATAGCGATGTGAACTAGATTATTGACTCTAGTAAACCCTTTGGGTGTTGGTCACATGACGATGTGAACTATGGGTGTTAATCACATGGTGATGTGAACTATTGGTGTTAAATCACATGGTGATGTGAACTAGATTATTGACTCTAGTGCAAGTGGGAGACTGAAGGAAATATGCCCTAGAGGCAATAATAAAGTTATTATTTATTTCCTTATTTCATGATAAATGTTTTTTATTCATGCTAGAATTGTATTAACCGGAACATGATACATGTGTGAATACATAGACAAACAGAGTGTCACTAGTATGCCTCTACTTGACTAGCTCGTTGATCAAAGATGGTTATGTTTCCTAGCCATAGACATGAGTTGTCATTTGATTAACGGGATCACATCATTAGGAGAATGATGTGATTGAATTGACCCATTCCGTTAGCTTAGCACACGATCGTTTAGTATTCTGCTATTGCTTTCTTCATGACTTATACATGTTCCTATTACTATGAGATTATGCAACTCCCGTTTACCGGAGGAACACTTTGTGTGCTATCAAACGTCACAACGTAACTGGGTGATTATAAAGGTGCTCTACAGGTGTCTCCAAAGGTACTTGTTGGGTTGGCGCATTTTGAGATTAGGATTTGTCACTCCGATTGTCAGAGAGGTATCTCAAGGCCCACTCGGTAATGCACATCACTTAAGCCTTGCAAGCATGGCAACTAATGAGTTAGTTGCGGGATGATGTATTACAAAACGAGTACCGAGACTTGCCGGTAACGAGATTGAAATAGGTATTGAGATACCGACGATCGAATCTCGGGCAAGTAACATACCGATGACAAAGGGAACAACGTATGTTGTTATGCGGTTGACCGATAAAGATCTTCGTAGAATATGTGGGAGCCAATATGAGCATCCAGGTTCCGCTATTGGTTATTGACCGGAGACATGTCTCGGTCATGTCTACATAGTTCTCGAACCCGTAGGGTCCGCACGCTTAAAGTTCGATGACAGTTATATATGAGTTTATATGTTTTGATGTACCGAAGGTAGTTCGGAGTCCCGGATGTGATCACGGACATGACGAGGAGTCTCGAAATGGTCGAGACATAAGATTGATATATTGGACGACTATATTCGGACACGGAAGTGTTCCGGGGGTTATCGAGATTAACCGGAGTCCGGGGGGTTACCGGAACCCCCCGGAGGGTTATTGGGCCTCATGGGCCATTGGTGGAAAGAGGAGAGGCGGCCAGGGCAGGCCACGCGCCCCTCCCCCCCCCCTAGTCCGAATTGGACAAGGAGGGGGGGCGGCGCCCCCCCTTTCCTTTCCCCCTCTCTCGCCTTCCCTCTCCACTCCTAATCCAACAAGGAAAAGGGAGGGAGTCCTACTCCCGGTGGGACTAGGACTCCTCCTGGCGCGCCCCTCCTGGCCGGCCGCCTGTCCCCCCTTGCTCCTTTATATACGGCGGCAGGGGGCACCCTAGAGACACAACAATTTATCTGTTGATCTTTTAGCCGTGTGCGGTGCCCCCCTCCACCATAGTCCACCTCGATAATACTGTAGCGGTGCTTAGGCGAAGCCCTGCGTCGGTAGAACATCATCATCGTCACCACGCCGTCGTGCTGATGAAACTCTCCCTCAACACTCGGCTGGATCAGAGTTCGAGGGACGTCATCGGGGTGAACGTGTGCTGAACTCGGAGGTGCCGTGCATTCGGTACTTGATCGGTCGGATCGTGAAGACATACGACTACATCAACCGCGTTGTGCTAACGCTTCTGCTTTCGGTCTACGAGGGTACGTGGACAACACTCTCCCCTCTCGTTGCTATGCATCACCATGATCTTGCGTGTGCGTAGGAATTTTTTTGAAATTACTACGTTCCCCAACAAAATAAGTACTCTACTTTGCTGCAACACCCTTTCCTCTTCAAGGGGAAAACCAACGCAAGCTCAAGAAGTAGCAGCCTTCCAACATATTCACCTCAACAGCGATGTCACCAATAATAACTCATGCCCACTCACATCCTAATGGATATATGTGCCTAGATCTTTCCTCACCACATGATGCTTGCAAAAAGAGAAAATAAAAATGAATAGGGAAGAATACTTTGACTCTTACATAAAAGTAAATGCATAAATGTAAAAGATAGGCCCTTCGCAGAGGGAAGCACAGGTTGTCATGCGCTTATTTGTTTGTATGCCAAATCCCATAATGAAAAAGAACGTCATGTTATATTGCCCCTTATGATAGCAACCTTTCTTATGCAGTCTGTCGCTTTTATTCTTTGCCATCACAAGTTCGTACAACACTCAATTTTCTCTTACACTAAATGATCCAACACATTTAGAAGCAATTTTTATTGCCTTAATGCACCGATGACAACTTACTTGAAGGATCTTACTCAATCCATAGGTAGGTATACTGGACTCTCAAAATAAGATTTGGGTTAAGGGTTTTTGGATGCACAAGTAGTATCTCTACTTAGTGTGGAATTTTAAAAATGTCCAAACGAACCCTGAATAATTCCTTTCCTTTACGATGCACCTATAGTTGCATGTTCGCTGCAGATAAAAGTTCTAGCAATTCAAACACCATCCTTTGCAGCTGTGACCCCATTATGTAATTCAAATCAAGACAAAAAAATACAGTAGATCACACACAGTTTATTATCACCAACCGTGTGAGATGCAGCACAAAATATCTTGGAGCACCGTCGGAGTATAGTACGCATATGGCTTACACGAGAAGGTGCGTCGGCTATAGTCCACAGCCGGCGTGTCAAGCACACTAGCTCGCTCCCCAAATATCATTCACTGTTCCATCATCACCGGTGAAAGATGGGGACGTGGACCCGCATCATGAGGGCAACTTCGGCAGCCCACTCAGGCAAGAGCATGGCCGTAGCCACCAGGCGCGTGCTAACAAGCTTCGTGAGGGCGGCTGCAATTTGCAACCCGGCGGCCAAGGCAGCCCAAATGACCACTGTTGCTTCTCAGGTGGCGGCAGCAACATCTGCCTCGGGGATAGTAACTGGCGAGAGTAGCACAGCAGCTGTCTGTTCTGCAGTGGCGGCCTTAGCCCTGATGGAGGACGCCCACGACCATGTCGAGGTCGCCCACGCCCAGCTCGTGGCGGTCACCGCACAAATCGAATGAAGCTTCTCCGACAACGGTCGGCAACCCACGGCCGAAGAGTTGGCAATCGCCGAGAGCGTTCATGCAGCCGTCCGTTCCTGCGTGGCATACCTTGCCATGACGGAGCCCGCCAAAGCCCAGATCAAGGCCGCCCACACCCAGCTCGTGGCGGCCTATTCCAAAGATATGGAGGATGCGGAAGGCGAGATACTTGCCGAGTATGGTGCGATGGATGCCATGGAACCCCTTCCCCAGGAGATCGTCGGGCGCAAGCTGGACATGGAGGAGGCAGCAGAGATCAATGACCACCAGCCGTAGTAGTACTCTTTGTTTTGTTTAATTAAGAGTGCCGGTCTTTAATTTGTTAGAGTAATGTTTAGGTCAGCTAGCTCTGTTTAATTGCCGAACTTGCTCAATTAAGTGTGGGTGTGCTGTAGTCCCCTTTGTGTACCCAAGTTATGCAATGACGTGGATGACCACTGTAACCAGGGAAATTCGAACCAAAATTTTTGACGTTCAAACTCAACACACATGGGTTAAGCTATCTGAATCGTTTGTGATGTTCACATATCATACACAGTTCTAAATAAGGGACCGTGTCTGATTACACTTTGCGCACCAGTTTTTTCGCTGAAGCGATTCAAAATTTTCGGCTTCCGTGGAAATATCTGCCTCCCCGCCCCTCCCCCTTACCAAAAGCCACATTTCCCCTGTTTCCGCCTTCCTTTCCAAGTTGAAACCTTCACTCCTTGCTTGCAGCGCCGCCTCCTCGCCGGCGACCCTCCTTCACGCTGCTTGGCCACGTCTATCCAGGCAGGTAATCCACACCCGACCCCCATCATCCTCCTCCTTCCACATCCCACATGCCCCGACCGCCGGCACGACACCTTCCACCCAAATCAACGACCCCTCCACCAAATAAGTGCCGCCCTAAGCCATGGTGCACGCAGCATAGCCAGGAGCTCAAGGAGCATTTGGCAGCGGAGAAACAAATCGCGCCCGCACGCGCGGATGAGGTCGTGATGGCTGCCATTCGTGCCGACCCCCAGATCTTGGAGGAGCACCTCACCGTCGGGACACCATCGACGCCTCACGCGCCGACGCCGCAACGCGCTTGGCTGCTTTAAACGATAGTTCATGGCATTTTCACGAGCCCACCCTCGGTGCCTTCGACAAAGACTACGAGGTGTTTTCTCAACGTGGACGTGCTTACCTCATCTCAAGAGCCAGCAGGTTGGTGCCTGGAGCGGCTCAGGCCACTCACCACTACGACGAGGGCACCCACGATGCAGAGGCCTCGCCCTCTTCCATGTCCAAGGAGCCAATCGTCATCGATATCTCCGACAATGAGGAGTAGCTTGTCTTATTAGCTCACTATAAGGACCCATGTTCAGTTTGCTAGCTACTGCCTTTCCTTAAAAAAATCTAGTGAATTGTGCTATCTACTTTTACCATGCAATATGTTGCTCTAGTGTATATGTTCTATATGTCGTGCAATGTGGTGCTCACTTATTAACTGTTTGGTTAATTAGTTGTCATGTTTAGTTAACTATTTGGTTCAATTCTGCAAATGTGATGTTCAATTCTTCAGGGTCCAATTCTGTATTGTCTTCCATGTGAGAAATAAATTGAATTTTCTTTACAAAATACATGAGAAACAAATACAATTGCTATATTTCGCTACAGGAATCAGGCACTTTGCCATCTGCCATGGCTGACGGCAAAGGCCTTTGCCATCAGCCAATAGACGGCACCACATCCGGCTGAACAAACTACGGCAAAGGGCACTTTGTCGTCTGCTGGCGGATGGCAAAGATGCAAAGGTCTTTGCCGTCTACCAGCAGACGGCAAAGGGTATGGACGGCACATGTGGCAGCTTAGGTCCGTTAAGGGGTTAACGGCGTTCTTTGCCGTCTGCTGGCAGACGGCAAGGACCTTTGTATCTTTGCCGTTTACCAGCAGACGGCAAAGTGCCCAAATAGGCCAACCCAGATGCCCCCTAGGTAGCTGCCAGAGGGCATGCTATGCCGTGTGCTGGCAGACGGCAAAGGCCTTTGCATCTTTGCCATCTGCCAGCAGACGGCAAAGCAACCATATAGGCCAGCCTAGTGCACCCGAGGTTGCACAGGTAGCTGCCACATGGCAGCTTTGCCGTTGGCCAGTAGACGGCAAAGTGCCTGTATAACCCCTATTTTTCTGTTTTTTCTTAAATTCAATCAATTTCACAGATATATATACACATTTGAAAATACTTTCAACAAGCATACCAACACATATACATACAAATCATATCCTTGCCATATGGATATGATCATCCAACACATATACATACCAAATCAAAAGTCCATATGCAAAATATATAGCTAGACAACATATCCAACAACAAGCATACAATGGTTTCATCCATACATACATATATAGGTAGCAAGTTTCACATTGTTCATCCTACAAAATCAAAACAAAAATGAAGGACAAGGAGGAGAGTAGACTCCATCAACGCAAGCTTCCTCATCTAAAGCAAATCTGCAAATTGGGAAAGAAGAAAGTTAGAAGAAGAAGAAGACTAGCTAGAAGAAGAAGAAAAATAAGAAGAAGAATTTTTCTTCTCTTTCTTTTTCTCCTCTCCTCTTCTTTATCTTCTTCTTCTTCTAACTAAGGTAACCTAGGTAATTATGCCATTTTTTAGCTAACCTAGGTAAAAATGCTAAGTGTAGGTCATTTTAGAGCTAAGCTAGGTCAATAGGTCATTTTGGAGCTTAGAAAGGTTATTATGTCATTTTCGAGGAAATAATCTAAGTCTATGTCATTTTGCAGGTAACCAAGATTATCATGCCATTTTGACCTAAGTATGGTAAGTATGTCAAAAATGAACTGAAGAAGCTAAGTATAGGTCATTTTTTAGCTAACCTGGGTAGTTATGCCATTTTTGAGCTAACTAAGCATATTTATTCATTTTGGAGGACAAAATGGTAAGTGTAGGTCATTTTAGAGCTATCCTAGTTAAAATCAGTGATTTCGGAGGTAGGTAAGGTTATTTTGTCATTTTGGAGGAAAATAAACTAATGATATGACAGTTTGGAGATAAACCAAGGTTATTATGCCATTTTTTACCTAAGTATGCTAAGTATGTCATAAATGAACTAAAGAAGCTAAGTATAGGTCAATTTTTAGCTAACCTAGGTAGTTATGCCATTTTTGAGCAAACTAAGCATATTTATTCATTTTGGAGGATAAAATGGTAAGTGTAGGTCATATTAGAGCTATTCTAGTTAAAATCGGTCATTTTGGAGGTAGGTAAGGTTATTTTGTCATTTTGGAGGAAAATAAACTAATTATATGACAGTTTGGAGCATAAACCAAGGTTATTATGCCATTTTTTTTATCTAAGTAAGCTAATTATGTCATAAATGAACTAGCTAAGCTAAGTATAGATCATTATTGAGCTATCCTAGGTAGCTATGCCATTTTTTAGCTAACTAAGCATATTAAGTCATTTAGGAGGAAAAAATGCTATCATCTTATAGCTATCCTAGGTAAAGTATGTCATTTTGGAGCTATATAGGTCATTTTGGAGCTAAATAGGTCATTTCTTAAGCTAAGTATGCATTTGTTAAGCAAACACTTGGGAAAACATACCATCATCACGGAGGTGAAGAACCGGTCGAGGTTGCGCCAGTGCCAGACGGAGAAGGATCGGTCGATGCCTGTCGGGAGGCATGCTGCACCAAAGATCATTTGCAATGTCTCGTTAGCATGATGCAACTCAAATGTGAAGACTAGTAACTAATGACCATTCAAATGAAACTCATCATGGGCGCTATACCAATTTGGGGCATCGGCGGAGGGGTCTGACCATTGCTCCGGCACAGGTCTACACATTTTTTTTCACGAATCAGTCCTATTAGTTAGTAATGAAACGAACATTGCGTGCATGATTTGGCTAATATGTAGGAGAAACTTACCACGAGGAGCTCGTATAGGGCCTAGTGAGATAGGTCGTTCCGGTTCCTCTCCTCCTCCAACAGACTGGCTGTCCTCTCCTCCATGTCCCTCTCCCTCTCCGCGCCTGTCTGTTTGCCTCCGCCAGAAGCTCCTGGGCCCTAGCCTCGATGGTGAGCTCCATTGGCCGTGGACGAGGCCTTATCTCAGGATCGTAGCTCGTCTGGCGCTTCTTGATATCCGGGAGAGTTCTAGGACAACGTATCAGTCCATCCCCAATGGCTACCGAGCCATGGTACCTCCCACCACCAAATAGCATCACGATCTCTAGATCAAAAGGACTCTGGCTCGGGTTGAAGTCCTCCCCTTTCCTCATCTTACCAACGTCTCTGTACCTCATGAGATTGTTGTGGGAGGAGATGTTGGTGAAGCTCTCCGGATGATCGAGGTCATCCTCAGAGAATGCCTTGGCCTTCTTGTACGGGGCAGTATGGGCCATGGCATCGAGGACGAACACCGGTGGCACCTCCTTCTTGTTGTGTCGCGCCTAAAAGAGAGGAACAAAATATTAGTTAAGGGGTCAAGCTAGCATGAAGAATGAAATTGCATGAATCGTGAAGCAAACCACATACCCAGCGATCCCCGTACTCAAACAGGTTGGAGCTCCCTTGATGGTGTGGCACACCTTGCATTTGGGGATGCTTATCCTTGGCCTTGTTGTGGACGGCTAGCCATTGGGGAGAGCACCACTCATCCACCAACGCCTCCCAACAGTCCATCCTATCCGCACACCATCTTGGGGGCACCTAAGTTAGACAAGAGAAATTTCAACGCTAAGCCTATGAATCAAATCAAGGAAACTAAGTACAAGGCCTTAAGAATAGGTAATTACCTTCATGTACTTCTCCTTACTCAGAAACTTGGCGCGGCACTTCGTCTTGGACCTCTTAATGTTAGTCGAGGCGTAGTAGTCCCGAACAGCCTGCACCCAAGCCTCGTGTCGTAAGTTCTGAAGTGGGCACTTGCCCTCGGCTTCGACAACCATAGCCGCATCCGCCTCGTGATCCTCAAGGCACCTGTCGAAGGTCTGCAATCGAACAAGACAACACTGATTAGTACAATTACTAGGTACTATTGATTTTTAATTCTGTAAAGGAGAAATTACCCACAACCTTCGGATCACAATGTCGGCCACCGTCTCGCACAAGACACTGTCGACCCTTTCCTCCGGTGGGGCCGGGGCAGCCACGTACAGCTCCCAGCTCAGTGCTAGCTGTGGAACCACACCCTCACTGGGCAACGTGACCCACCCCAAGAAGTGGTGCTGGCAAAGCACACCAAGGAATTGGTTGGGCCTGTGTGGCACCCCGGCTCAGAGAAAACCGGAACGCCCCGTATTCCAGCCGAGAGATCAAGGTGAAGTCTTCTGGAATACGGCACTGCTTAGTATAGAACAAACCAGCTCTATTACAACATGAATATGAACACGAGGGTTCTGATATTACAATGAATAACATCGGTACGGCGACACTATGCCAACCACGGTTGCTCTATACAAGCAGCATAACAAATCGAAGCAGCGGAACAAGAACGGTGATGATGGACTCCAATCCGCAGGGACTCTAGCTGGAATGTTTATCCTAGCTCGCGAACACAGGAACAACACCAAACAAGCAAGAAATCCAGGCGCGACCTACAAACTGGCATGACACGCGAGGTCAGTACATTGAATGTACTTGCAAGCTCACAATAACCAGAAGCATTCAAGACAAACATCAGCATGGCATTTACAGGTTAAGCAGGAATTAACAAGAGATCCTCAGGATAACATAACATGAACAACATGAACATAATACTGCGAGAACAATATGATCATGGCAAGAACATATAAATCTGATGACACTAGCATGCAACATGATGACACTACATGCATCATTTACTCTGCTCAGGTTACCTCGTAACCATCACATGCATCACTTACCATCCTCGGACATCACACGATCATCTTAGGATCAAATCAAGCTTGGTATAAACAATACCGCAGTGATCATTAAATGACCACAAGGAGCTTGATCTTTACCCACGATTCTCGCACAACATCACGAATATCCAAGAACTCGGTATCCTCGATACCACAGTGATATTTCCGGTGATCACAACCATGACCAACACTTGGTCTCCAATGGTGATCTTTCCGGCGATCACAACCAACTTATCTCCTCAACGAACCGGGGGTGTTATTAAGCACATTATTATTATTACTGTTGACTCACAGTGTGACCGACACGAACTGGGCCCTTATCAGCGGGCGCGGCTATCGATACATTTAATATACACTCTGCAGAGGTTAGTACACTGTACCCACACTACGGAACCCATGGCCTCGCACTCCCATTCGGGTGGACCAACGGCGTTCCGACAAAACCGATCTATTGCCATGACACTCTCCCAGCCACTCCGACCCACTCCCAACTGGGCTAGTCCTGGGTGGCCCCGTGTCTACCAAAGACACAACGACCACGGTCGTGGCCAAAACGTCCCTCACGGGGACCGGATCCATAACAACAACAACGGGCACACAAGGTTATGTCTACTTACCGGGCCAGGGTACGCACGCCCATAACCTTCCCTTGTTGGAGGCACCGGCGAGAGGCACGACAATAGACCCAGTTAGGACCTTCCCATAAAGGTAAGCATGGTTGCACTGGTCAATTCTATATGGTGGCACCATGACTCATCCAACAGTTGTTCAAGTTCAATTTAATCCAGTTAAACTTGAATGCAATATGCTGAGCCATGATAAAATAACATGATGCAATTACAATGCATGAACATGATATCAACATAAGCACGGGGGCAACATAACTATCCACCATATCCACAATGAATCATATCCAACTGAGCATAGTATAATGACGAGCATGAATATCACAAGTACAACACTACTCATAGAAACCTAGCATGACCACTAGCATCAACAATAAATATCATGCAAGACATATCAACAATACTACCATGCAATCATTTAACCAACTGGATGCAAAGGGACATGCATAACGACGGCGCTCGGACCAGACGTTAGTCATGCATCGAAGGCCATCACCAACATCAAAATGTATTACTAGCAAGCATAAGCATATGAAAGGAATACTAACAACTAGCAGGGCATGACAACCAGGTGCATAACAACATAGCAAGAAAGTAAGCACTAGTCCAGAAGCATTACCGAAACAACGATAACCATATTTTAAACAAGCAAACATTTAATAAATATTCAAGTTGAAAACCATGGCTACTACATTACTATCATGCAAGTGGGTTTTGTGGCTTGCCTGGGGTGACGGAGACTCCGGGAAGAAGTGCGGTGAAGCCGCGGAACGAAACGTCGGACAGTTCTTTCTCGGAGGGGGCTGATTAGAGGCAAAGGCATAATGGTCATTTTCACTGTGAAACCACCTAGTGAAAATGTTACCAAAATATAGAGCTCGACGACACGAAGAAGTGAGCGTTAGTTTCACCTCAATCGGAGGTACGGTTGAAAAGTTGTGAAGGTTGGAAGAACAGGGACTAATCTGTGAAAATTTTATCACCAACGGGCCCCTGAGTGGATAAGGCAGAAACGGATTTCAGAAAATACGCTTTCTGCGTAAGAAAACGTATTTTGGGCTGAGGAAGGAAAGAAGTACGCTTTCGGGCAAATGAAAGCGTACAAATGGAAATACGCCTTCAGGTAAATGAAAACGTACTCACCCGGGGGCGCTTCCACTTATGTGCCTGGGCCCACGCGTGGTCAACGCCTAAGAAGCTGACCGGTGGGGTCCGCGGGGAGGAGTGGGTCTAGGCGCGCTCGTCTTCTTCCTCCTCTCCCTGCCACCGATCGGGAACAGAGGAGGGAGGACAGGAGCGAGGCCAGCGATGGGGCGGGCCGCTCCGGCGAGCTCCGGCCCGGCCAAGCACACCGGCGGGACCGCGGGGCCAGGCCGCACCCATTCAGAGGGTCAGCCGGCGCCGGGGTGGAGTGGAGAGGAGGGGAGGTTGCGGTGACGAGGAGGGGTACAGAGGGCTCGGGCGACGAGGTTCACTGGCGATGTGGACACTCCGGCGAGGGGGACAAGGGTAGGGCGGCTTAGTTGGACGAGGGGAAGACGTTGGTGGAGTCAGGGAAGCACGAGGAGGCTCGGGATGGCCTGACGAGCTGGAGGCCGAACGGTGGAGGCGGCGGCCGTGCGTGGGGAGGCGTGGCCAGAGGTACTCCGGGGTCGAACGAGTGGGGTGGGGCGAACCGCAGAGGAGTGGGGAGTGCGGTGGACAGGTCAGGGAGGCGAGAGGAGGCTTGGCTTGGCCGGAATCATCCCGAGGTCGAGGCGACCATGGAGGAAAACGGCGGGCTCCGGCGAGATGGGGCGATTCCAGAGGGCAAATGAGGCGAGGGGGTGATGGGTGAGCTGCGGGAGAGCTCAGGGCATGCTTATATAGCCGAGGGGAAGGCTATGGAGCATCGCTAGTGAGCTTGAGCAGTGCTCTAATGGAGGTCAGAGGCTGGGCATGGCACGGGCACTATTCTAGTGGCGCATCGCTAGTGGGCACGCAAGTGTGACCACCACGCGCACTGGCGCAAGAGGCGCTCTTTGGCGTGGCCCACCATGTCCAGTGGAGGGACCTTGGTGCCCTTAGTCCAACTGAAGAAATAAATCGGTCCAGGGGCAAAGAAGAGATTTGCACTTAGCTCCAAAAGTAAATCAGTAAGAAGGTGTCTGTAACTTTATGTGGTTAAACCAGCTAGGTAACGTGGTAACTAGTTTGTCTGGTGATGATCACACACGAAAGTGATGCTGATCACCAAAATCCAGACTAAGAGGAGGAGTTTAGATGAGGGTTGCTGTAGAAAGTGTAAAATTGGCCAGAATTAGGGATTTGGATGATACACTCACATACTTGATCTCTGTGAGCTGAAGTCTGGCATAGAGGAGTTATATGATGGTATGAAGCTGCTGTAAAGATTTCATGCCATTTGGAAATACCAAAGTGGCACTTGCTTCACAAAGCTTCATTCTGAACAGAAACTTGGAAAAATTCTAGAGGAATAATGGATTGATGAACCATGCCCAAAATGGGTGGAGGTAGGTTATATGGACAATAGAAGGCCTAGAAACATTGGCAGCCAAAATGGAGCAAGATAAAATACACTTGCTTCACAAACTGAAATTTTGGACAGAATCAAAGAATTGAAGATGAGCTCACATGGAGGCATGACATGAGCTCTACTTTGGTGGAGGGCTATGATATGATGATATGAGGGATCATGCAAAATGGCAACTCATTTGGATATGTCTAGCTTGCACCTCCTTCACAAAGCTTCTTTCTTGATAGAAACTTTGGAAAATCATAATTAAATAATTACTAGGCAAATGAGGTTGCATTTTGGCATGTGGCAATGATATAGACAGGAAAAGGTGTCCAAGGAGTTTGAGGTCAATTGGGAAAAGGAAAATAGCACTTGCTTCACAATGTGCCATTTAGGGCAGAATAGGAAATGAATTATTTGAGCATGATGATAAACATGACAAATGAAATATTTTGCCATATTTGAGAAACATATGACCCAAACAATTTATGAGAATTATTTGGGAATTTTAGGAGTGACAGAAATATAGGTTCCTTCACAACCTAGGGTTTAATGGGTTATTCCTTTATCAGAAAAGGAATATTCCCAACAAAAGAATTTTGGGTTAGGTCAAGGATGGAAATGACATGATCTTGGGATGATAATGTGGGTGACAAGCCACTATAAAACCTAGGAAGGCATGATCTTCCCAAGTTTCAGAACCACATAGCCACGGAGAAGCAAAACAAAACAAGAAATCCAAGAAAATCAAAGGAAAAATGAAAATGGCAAAAATCCAGGCTGTCACAGCCTGCAGACACCAGGGGCGTGTTTCCAATCCCTGCAGTATGACAAGGCCAACAAATTAGATATTAATTTGAAGAAACATGAAGGCAAAAGGTTAAAAAAGAGTAAATGCAGTTACTTCTCCCCATTAGGCTCAATCAACCACCTCTCATCGCGGGTCGCAGGCATGGGCGGGAGCTTTGTACCACCATGCTGGTAGACCTTATTGCCCCCCTCAACCAGCTCGCCCTCGCTATACCTATCCTCAGAAAAGCTGTCCTCGCCACCATCAGCATGGCCACTAGCTTCCGGAGTCACGTGGGATGAAGACTCTGGGACCGGAGTCTCCTGGGACGAAGACTCTGGGACCTGAGTCTCGTGGGACGAAGGCTCGGCGACCCGAGGCTCGTCGGCCCGAGGCTCGTGGACCGGAGTCCGAGACAGGTCCAAGTCAGACAAGTCCACCTGAGACGGAGCAGTCCTGTGGTCGGGAGAATCAGCTGGGGGTGGCGGCGAGGAATGCGTAGCAGCCTTCCTAGCTCTCTCGGCGTCACTTCCACCTCTAGCACCCCTCTTCGCCTTCCCCTGACCTCTCCCGACCGAAGAAGAAGCGCCCGCTAGTGTCTGCATACTGACTACCAGCGCCCTTCGGAGGTGCTGCGGTGGAATAATAGCACCCCTCCCAGCATGCGCCGAGGAAGGAGGCTCGGAGCGCTCTCGACCCGCGCCCACCATGTGTCAACACCTGTAATGAAAAAGACTAAACACAATTAGTACAACATAAACATAATAAAAAATTTAAGTCCATCAAACCTAGACGCTAATAGGTAAAGATAGGTCCTAATCCCACTCGAGTATGTGTAGATTGGGTTCGTTTTCCCACGCTCTGCTCCGGATCCGACGCAAAATTTTGGCACCACCTTCCCGCTGTTCTCCTGATACTGAAGGAAATATGCCCTAGAGGCAATAATAAAGTTGTTATTTATATTTCCTTATATCATGATAAATGTTTATTATTCATGCTAGAATTGTATTAACCGGAAACTTAGTACATTTGTGAATACATAGAAAAACAGAGTGTCCCTAGTATGCCTCCACTAGACTAGCCCGTTAATCAAAGATGGTTAAGTTTCCTAGCCATAGACATGTGTTGTCATTTGATGAACGGGATCACATCATTAGAGAATGATGTGATGGACAAGACCCATCTGTTAGCTTAGCACTATGATCGTTTAGTTTATTGCTATTGCTTTCTTCATGACTTATACATGTTCCTATGAATATGAGATTATGCAACTCCCGAATACCGGAGGAACACTTAGTGTGCTATCAAACGTCACAACGTAACTGGGTTATTATGAAGATGCTCTATAGGTGTCTTCGATGGTGTTTGTTGAGTTGGCATAGATCAAGATTAGGATTTGTCACTCCGATTGTCGGAGAGGTATCTCTGGGCCCTCTCGGTATTGCACATCACTATAAGCCTTGCAAGCAATGTGACTAATGAGTTAGTTGCGAGATGATGCCCTACATAACGAGTAAAGAGACTTGCCGGTAACGAGATTGAACTAGGTATGATGATACCGACGATCGAATCTCAGGCAAGTAACATACCGATGACAAAGGGAACAACGTATGTTGTTGTGCGGTTTGACCGATAAAGATCTTCGTAGAATATGTAGGAACCAATATGAGCATCCTGGTTCCGCTGTTGGTTATTGACCGGAGAAGTGTCTCGGTCATGTCTACATAGTTCTCGAATCCGTAGGATCCACACGCTTAACGTTCGATGACGATTGGTTTTATGAGTTTATGTGATTTGATGTACCAAAGGTTGTTCGGAGTCCCGGATGAGATCACGGACATGACGAGGAGTGTCGAAATGGTCGAGAGATAAAGATTGATATATTGGACCATCTTGTTCGGACACCGGAAGTGTTCTGGAGAGTTTCGGATAAAACCAAAGTGCTGGAGGGTTACTGGAACCCCCCCCCCCCCGCGAAGTTAATGGGCCACCATAGGCCTTAGAGGAGAGAGGGCCGGCCAGTAGGTGGCGCGCGCCCCCAGTCCGAATTGGAAAAGGGGTGGGGCGGCGCCCCCTCCTTCCTTCTCTCCCCTTCCTCCTTCCTTCCCCTCCTTGTTGGACTAGGAAAGGGGGAACCTACTCCTAGTAGGAGTAGGATTCCCCCCCCCCTTGGGCGCGCCCCCTGAGGCCGGCCGGGCCCCCTCCTCCCCTCCTTTATATATGGGGGAGGGGGCACCCCATAGACACACAAGTTGATATCTTAGCCGTGTGTGGTGCCCCTCCACAGTTTTCCACCTCGGTCCTATTGTCGTAGTGCTTAGGCGAAGCCCTGCGTCGGTAACTTCACCATCACCGTCACCACGCCGTCGTGCTGACGAGGCTCACCCTCGGCCTTAGGTGGATCTAGAGTTTGAGGGACGTCACCGAGGTAAACGTGTGTAGATCGCGGAGGTGCCGTGCATTCGGTACTTGATTGGTTGGATCACGAAGACGTTCGACTACATCAACCGCGTTAATAAATGCTTCCGCTTTCGGTCTACAAGGGTACGTGGACACACTCTCCCCGCTCGTTGCTATGCTTCTCCTAGATAGTTCTTGCGTGATCGTCCGAATTTTTTTGAAATACTACGTTCCCCAACAGTGGTATCAGAGCCAAGTTTATGTGTAGATGTTATATGCATGAGTAGAACACAAAGAGTTGTGGGCGATAATAGTCATACTGCTTACCAGCATGTCATACTTTGATTCGGCGGTATTGTTGGATGAAGCGGCCTAGACCGACATTACATGACCGCGTTCATGAGACTGGTTCTACCGCCGTGCTTTGCACACAGGTGGCTAGTGGGTGTATGTTTCTCCAACTTTAGTCGAATCGAGTGTGACTACGCCCGGTCTTTGTTGAAGGTTAAAACAGCACACTTGACGAAAAATTGTTGTGGTTTTTGATGCATAGGTAAGAACGGTTCTTGCTAAGCCCATAGCAGCCACGTAAAACTTGTAACAACAAAGTAGAGGACGTCTAACTTGTTTTTGCAGGGCTTGCTGTGATGTGATATGGTCAAGAAGTGATGATATATAAATTGTTGTATGAGATGATCATGTTTTGTAATAGTTATCGGCAATTGGCAGGAGCCATATGGTTGTCGCTTTATTGTATGAAATGCATTCGCCATGTAATTGCTTTACTTTATCACTAAGCGGTAGCAATATTCATAGAAGCAATAGTTGGCGAGACGACAACAATGCTTCGATGGAGATCAAGGTGTCAAGCCGGTGAAGATGGTGATAAATGATGGTGCTTTGGAGACGGAGATCAAAGGCACATGATGATGATGCCCATATCATATCACTTATATTGATTGCATGTGATGTTTATCGTTTATGCATCTTATTTTTCTTAGTACGGCGGTAGCATTATAAGATGATCTCTCACTAAATTTCAAGGTATAAGTGTTCTCCCTGAGTATGCACCGTTGCTACAGTTCGTCGTGCCGAGACACCACGTGATTATCCGATGTGATAAGCTCTACGTTCACATACAACGGGTGCAAGCCAGTTTTGCACACGCAGAATACTCGGGTTAAACTTGACGAGCCTAGCATATGCAGATATGGCCTCGGAACACTGAGACCGAAAGGTCGAGCGTGAATCATATAGTAGATATGATCAACATAGTGATGTTCACCATTGAAAACTATTCCATCTCACGTGATGATCGGACATGGTTTAGTTGATATAGATCACATGATCACTTAGATGATTAGAGGGATGTCTATCTAAGTGGGAGTTCTTAAGTAATATGATTAATTGAACTTTAATTTATCATGAACTTAGTACCTGATAATATTTTGCATGTATATGTTGTTGTAGATAAATGGCCTGTGCTACTGTTCTATTGAATTTTTAATGCGTTCCTAGATAAAGCTAAGTTAAAAGATGATGGTAGCAACTACACGGACTGGGTCCGTAACTTGAGCATTATCCTCATTGCTGCACAAAAGAATTACGTCCTTGAAGCACCGCTAGGTGCCAAACCCACAGCAGGAGCAAACACTAGATGTTATGAACGTCCGGCAGAGCAAAGCTGATGACTACTCGATAGTTCAGTGTGCCATGCTTTACGGCTTAGAACCGGGACTTCAATGAAGTTTTGAACGTTGTGGAGCATATGAGATGTTCCAGGAGTTGAAGTTAATATTTCAAGCAAATGCCCGGATTGAGAGATATGAAGTCTCCAATAAGTTCTACAGCTGCAAAATGGAGGAGGATAGTTCTGTCAGTGAGCATATACTCAGAATGTCTGGGTACCACAATCACTTGACTCAGCTGGGAGCTTCCAGTTGATAGTGTCATTGACAGAGTTCTTCAATCACTGCCACCAAGCTACAAAAGCTTCGTGATGAACTATAATATGCAAGGGATGGATAAGACAATTCCCGAGCTCTTCGCAATGCTAAAGGCTGCAGAGGTAGAAATCAAGAAGGAGCATCAAGTGTTGATGGTCAACAAGACCACTTGTCAGGGATATACCCCGCGGCGTAACCCGGCATGAAGTATAACCCGGCCGGACTTGGCGATTCACTGGTAACCCGGCGCGCGGGACAGACGGATGACAAGGCCCAAGGCCCAGAAGGCTGGTTCATACTATGGTGGTCCGGTTTACAAGGAAAGGCATAAGGAATATTTACCTTACAAGGAGTTAAGACCCGGACTTGTATCCGGTTTGTATTGGAAGGTAGACTAGTCCTAATCCTAATAGGACTCCACATGTAACCCGCTCCTTCAACTTATATAAGGAGGGGCAGGGCTCCCCAAAGAGGGACAAGCAAGAAGAAACAATCTCTAGGGCTAGACACAAAGAGCCGGTTTACGGCGTCTCCCTCGTGATGATAATGAGACCTAGCCACAAACAGCATGTAGGGTTGTTACCGGATGATGTTTCCCGGGGCCCGAAGCTGTCTAAACCCTCGTCTTGTGTTACGTCTCTCGATTCCGCTCAACCCCTCTCAAGCTACCACATAGATGCGTTGGCCTCACGACTAAGTCCTCACACTAGAACATTTGCCGTGACAATTCCACGACAGTTGGCGCCCACCGTGGGGCTACGTACGGTGGTGAGGAGTTCTTGGAGCGATTTCTTCTAGGGATTAAGCAGTTCGCAGTTTTTCTAGACGAAGGAGAACCGGTTTGAAAAGAAGAAATTGGGGTTGTGATCAATTCCGATCCTGCAAGTCGCCGAGGCTGAAGGTTATCTCGTTGTGGTCAACATCGATTTAGCAGAGGGTTCAAGACTCGCGTCTAAACCGCCTCTCGCTCACCCGAGCTCCACAAGCCGCCACCTCGCCGGTGCTGTGTCTAAACCACCGTAGCCAGGTCGAGCCGCCGTTCCAACCTGCCGGTCTCCGTGACGAGTTATTAACTTGCGCTGCTCTCAACTTCCGTCAGACAGCAGGCTGTTGTAACCTCTACATTGCCACAAGTCGCCGGATCAAGCTAGTCCTGCACATCACCGGGTCAAGACTGCCCACAGATCGCTATGGTTCAGATCGAGTCGCCAGCGGCGGACGTAACCCGCCTTGCCGAATCCAAAGTGTGATCCGCCGAGTCCGCCCGCGGCGGACAAGGGTATGGACTCAGACTCCGCCTCTATCACAAATCACCGCGGATCCGAGCTGTTGTTTCCAGGCTGGTTTCGGCCCCGCCTCGATCTCCACTGCGGGTTGCCACCGCCTGCGAGCGACCTCCGCCGGCCTCCGCCTGGAGCCGCCGTGTTTTGAGCCGCCTCTTCGCCGCAGTTCCGCCTGCTCCGCTAAGCCGCCTCCTCGAGCCGCCGGCTGGCCCTGCCGCACGTCGCCTCCGCTCAGTTTGGCCTCAGGCTGGTCCTGCTACCTTCAATGGTCTTCAATCCGAGTCGCCTTCGCGTTTTTAATCCGCCCCTTCCTCGGTCTTCGGGTGAGTCGTCCTTGCCTGAGAGTTAATTACACCGGCCTTGTGCCCACGCCGCGGCGGCCAGGTCCTGCCTCGCTGGTGCTAAGTCGCCGTGCCCAGCCGCCCTTGCATGTGCGGACCAGCTCCGCTTCGCTCCGGGCTTGCTGCCGCTCCGAGCCGGCCCAAGTTCTGCTGCACATCGCGCCTGTTCCGCGTCGAGCCGACTGCTCGCCGCCTCTGCCCCGTCGGGTTGCCGCGTCTGCTCCTCCCCGCAAAGACCGCCCCGACCTCCCGAGTCCCGAGCCGTTCCGATCCAGATGCCTAAGCGCCGCCTGTAAGTCGTCAAGTTGTTATTCAGAGAAGATAATGCCAATTGACCAAACTGTAAAACAACAAGGGGGCACTATCTGGAGGGTGTGGGCGTGGACATGAAGTCAACCGTCCCGGTTTCCACCATGGGTCGCATGTGCCTCGCTAATTTTCCGCACACAATGGGTGATATTGAGCTGTGTCGATTGTTAGAGTGCATATCAGACAAGATGAGAAGATGGAGCTGGTAACGCTTTTGATCGTGTTCCTATAAAAAGAGAGTAAGGAGGCAATCTATACAGAGAAGAAATAATGTTGGTTGAAACTATTTCACGTGAGCGTGCATGTTTGGGTAAAGGACTACCACACCGGATCGGATTGGTGGATCAACAGGTCTACGCTCCGGCGCACAATCATCCTGCTCGTTTCTACTGCTACCTTCTTTAAGTCGCCACTGCTGAATCGCCGGACTGGCAGTTGCTGTTTCCTCGGCTCTGAAGCTGCTCAAGCCCTTGCCTCGTCCCTGTTTCGTATTGCCGTTCCAACGCGGCCCTGCCATTTCCACTAAGCCGCCGCTAGGTGTTAAACCGCCGTTATGACATCCGTGGGTGGCTCGTTCAAAAAAAAAGACATCTGCGGGTGCACGCTAATTCGCTTCGCCACTTCACCGCTGACTACAACGCCCTGAGCCGGCCGGCCCTGAATCGCCTCCGCTTCACCGCTGCGCCCTGCCGAGTCTCCCACACCTGAGTCGCCTCCGCCTCCGAGGAACCGCAGTCCCGGTGCTGAACCGCCGCCGGATCAAGACCTGGCCTCACCGCCGCCCCCGCGGCCATCCAGTTATAGTTGCCAAGTGATCCGTCCAATTGCCCCGCTTTATTTGGCTCTGAAGATGCGGCGCCCCAGTGTGCTGGCTGCCGTCCGAAGAAAGAAGATTTATGGGCTAAAAAAATTGATCATATCAGAAGATATACGAGGCGTTCCCGAGGGTAAATATGCCCCAAATTTTTGGAGTGAAGGTTATACAAACTACGGCGAACTCCGGCAAGGCCCTTGAAAGGATCAACACAAAAAGTTTTTGGTTATCTACGGACTCCAATAATGATCATCTGTCGCCTAAAAATCAGGTGATATTTATCTTACATATTTTGTTCAGTACATGTTGATTTCCTTCGACAAACAACTACTCCGCCCTGCTGTATTTTTTGTACGCAGGACAATGATTCACTACAAATGTGGTTTATACCAAGGATACGGAGCACGTACTAGCAACATTGCACCCAGTATTCGTCCGGTAAATGGATGTGCGCAAGCCGCCGCCCTTGCGGCCCGGACTACTTCAACTCACCGGGACCGTCCCTGCGAATTAACTCGCTCGTCCGCGCCGGCTTACAATGCCGCGGTCGACTCATCTGTCCGAGCTGCCTCTGATGTTGTGGTCGTCTTTGTCGTCCGTCTCTCGCGGCCTGGTCTACATCAACACACCGGGCCGCACCTGTCTGCATGAGCTGTCTGCTGAGTATGAGCAAGTCACTGCTTGGTAGCCCGGTTTTCTTTCAACAAAAATGGAGGTAAATTATCATCAGCCGCCATCTACACTGGATGGCTCAATGCGCAGGCGCACAAGTCGCTGCCACTACAGTTTGATTAAACTTCAAATCGCCAGTTGGAAGGAACCATTGGCCGAGTTGCTGACACGGCTCATACGGGATCATTTATAACCCGCCGCATTCACCTCAACCTTCTGTAGATTCACATCGTGCTATCAACACCAATGATATACAATTTATGCCGGTTTATATTACGGTCAAATATGGAGAATCTCAAGCCAACTCCTCGAGTCACCTTGAGACTCGGGGGCTACGATGACATGACTCAGCAAATCTTGGCAGTTTCAGCAAATTTAAGAAACCCAGGACTATGGAGGGAAAGATAACCCGGTCCCGGAGGCTACTGTTATATTGATGAAAATTTAAAGGCCGTCAGAAAATTTCCGGCTTAGAAAGTATTGGACAGTTATAAAATCCCGGTTCAATGAAGAAGTTCCGGGTCATCAAAAAGGATTCCGGTTTAAAATCCGGATCAAGGGAAGTCAGTCTCACTGAAGCTCTCAAATATCCAGTTTACAATCCGGTTCAAGGGAAATCTGTCTCCCACAAAGCTCTGAAGCTCTCAAATCCGGTTTAAGAATTTTCAGTTCAAAAAGAATTAATTGCTCGCAAGTTCGAGTTTAAAGGCCGTCAGAAAATTTCCGGCTGAAAATGAAGATTCTGGTTTAAAATCCGGTTCAAGGGAAAGATATCTCCCATAAAGCTTTGAAGCTCTCAATATTCGGTTTAACATCCGGTTCAAAAATAATTCATCTCTCGCAAGTTCGAGTTAAGGTTGCCAAAGAGAACTTGCTGCCATGATGTGCGGTTCAAACATGGGTATCCTGCCTTATGGGCTCAGCTTATTATGGTTACTTGGGGGCTTCCTGTTCAAACATAGGTGTATTCACCAAAGAGAACATAGCGTTACTACCCTTTTGACTGGGTTATCTTGTTCAAACATAGGTGTATTCACCAAAGAGGACATAACCCTTCCGGGTCATCCTGCCTGTATGCCAGCTGCTTCTTCATCAGGTAATCCTGATTTGCCCGGCGAACTCTTAATAGTCAATCTTTAAAACAAGACCCTGAACTCGTTAAGGTTAAAACGCCAGTTTGTCATGTGAGGGCATGGCTTACAGATAGCGAGGATGAACCCAGGCTACTAAGCCGCCTTCATTGAAACTTGGTTAAACCTGCCTGTTTGCATGATGCTACTCCGACCTCGTGTACTCTCGATAAGTCAATCTTTAAACAAGACCCTGAACTTATCCAGGTTAAAACATCAATTGTGTCATGTGAGAGCCGGCTTACAGAAAGCAAGGATACTCCAGGGGCTATCATGCTAGTTTCATTGAAGTATTCTATTATCATACACATACATCATCATATATTGCATCATACATTGCATCATCATAGCATATATCATATCTGCATGGATATACTGGTTTATATTGCAGGAACCGGTTTCAAACCAGGTTATATTATTCAAATCTTTAATAGCCAACATGGCTTGATTTTTATTACGGTTATCAATAACCAATATTATGATTAAGGTTTTCAAAGTCGCTTCAGCGCAATGGCTATTATTTTTTCAATGGATACGATTTATTCTACAATGGAGGAAATAGTCCCGAGTCGCTGCAGGCTTACGACCCGGCACTTGGGGGCTACATTATTCAAATTGAGATTACATCAAATATGCAAGTCCCATGTCACTGCCAGCATGCACCATGGCACTTGGGGGCTAATGCAAAGTCATTTTTATTGGCCTTATTGAAGACCCGGTTCATCACATCATAATGAGCCGGCCCTTGGGGGCTACCAATTGCTTCTGTCAAAAATTTAAGGTACACAAGCTTTAATCCTTTATATTGAAAGGTTTATTGCTCAGTTGGTAAAGCACAAAGCTCTTAACCTTGTGGACGTGGGTTCAAGCCCCGTGATGGGGGTTACATCATATGATGTTATTTTCAATGAAGTGTGTGTGTGTGTGTGTATATATATATATATAAAGTCTCAGCTCAGTATTATCTTACTGAAACGGCCCTTGGGGGCTACACATCGCTGCTCAAGTCTACATGATCATATTTACAAAGTCCATGCTCATTATGGCATAATGACCCGGCCCTTGGGGGCTATCATGACAATATTGGTTCAAGCTTTTATGGGCATCAGTCAATTACAAGTCCCAGGTTGCTGCAAGCATGACAACCCGGCACTTGGGGGCTACATAATATGGAGTATTTAGTTTTTACTAGTGACTGGGATGAACAACATGGATTTCTTCAAAAGTGGTAGTATTTATATTGAAGCGAGTCTTAAGCCATCACTTTGTTCTGCTCAAGACTTGGTGGCTACAGGTATTATATTATTATTGGAGAAATATTTTCAAATTCTCTGTTTTGAGCAAACCAGATTGACCCGGCCTCACCAATCATTATGACCCTGTGTCTGCAACCCGGCATCATCAATAATCATGAACCGACACTGGCAACAATCATGAACCAGCGTTGGCAACAATCATGACCCGGAATTATCAGTTTTTATAACCCGGCAATGCTGGTAATCATAAACCGGCAAGTTCTACATTTTCGAGCCGGCTGAATATCAGTTGAATATTTTAAGACCAATATTTTTGTCAAATCAGAGCATTGAAGGCCAATTCAAATGGATTCTTTATTTACAAAATATCTTCTGCAAGCAAATTGATTATGAAGCTGGTATATTGACTCGGATTTTTCAGAAGGAAGAAATGACAAGGACTTAAGGATGATCAAGTGCCGGTTTAAGAATATTTAAACCGGAGCACAACCCGCCAAATTTGTTCTTGTATTTATGTTGCAGATCAGTTTAACATGGATAAATCCAAATTAAACTGGGGGCTAATGTCGGGGATATACCCCGCGGCGTAACCCGGCACGAAGTATAACCCGGCCGGACTTGGCGATTCACTGGTAACCCGGCGCGGGGGACAAACGGATGGCAAGGCCCAAGGCCCAGAAGGGCGGTTCATACTATGGTGGGCCGGTTTACAAGGAAAGGCATAAGGAATATTTACCTTACAAGGAGTTAAGACCCGGACTTGTATCCGGTTTGTATTGGAAGGTAGACTAGTCCTAATCCTAATAGGACTCCACATGTAACCCGCCCCTTCAACTTATATAAGGAGGGGCAGGGCTCCCCAAAGAGGGACAAACAAGAAGAAACGATCTCTAGGGCTAGACACAAAGAGCTGGTTTACAGCGTCTCCCTCGTGATGATAATGAGACCTAGCCACAAACATCATGTAGGGTTGTTACCGGATGATGTTTCCCGGGGCCCGAAGCTGTCTAAATCCTCGTCTTGTGTTGCGTCTCTCGCTTCCGCTCAACCCCTCTCAAGCTACCACATAGATGCGTTGGCCTCACGACTAAGTCCTCACACTAGGACATCTGCCGTGAAAATTCCACGACACCACTAGTTTCAAGAAGAAGGGCAAAGGAAAGAAGGGGAACTTCAAGAAGAACGGCAAGCAAGTTGTTGCTCAAGTGAAGAAGCCCAAGTCTGGACGTAATCTTGAGACTGAGTGCTTCTACTGCGAAGGGACTGGTCACTGGAAGCGGAACTGCCCCAAGTATTTGGTGGATAAGAAGGATGGCAAAGTGAAAGGTATATTTGATATACATGTTATTGATGTGTACCTTACTAATGCTCGTAGTAGCGCCTGGGTATTTGATACTAATTCTGTTGCTCATATTTGAAACTCGAAGCAGGGGCTACGGATTAAGCGAAGATTGGCTAAGGACGAGGTGACGATGCGCGTGGGAAATGGTTCCAAAGTCGATGTGATCGCCGTCGGCACGCTACCTCTACATCTACCTTCGGGATTAGTTTTAGACCTGAATAATAATTATTTGGTGCCAGCGTTAAGCATAAACATTCTATCTGGATCTTGTTTGATGCGAGACGGTTATTCATTTAAATCAGAGAATAATGGTTGTTCTATTTATATGAGAAATATCTTTTATGGTCATGCACCCTTGATGAGTGGTCTATTTTTATTGAATCTCGATAGTAGTGATACACATATTCATATTATTGAAGCCAAAAGATATAAGTTTAATAATGATAGTGCAACTTATTTGTGGCACTGCCGTTCAGGTCATATTGGTGTAAAGCGCATGAAGAAACTCCATGCTGATGGGCTTTTGGAATCACTTGATTATGAATCACTTGATGCTCGCGAAGCATGCCTCATGGGCAAGATGACTAAGACTCTGTTCTCTGGAACAATCGAGCGAGCAACAGACTTGTTGGAAATAATACATACTGATGTATGCGGTCCGATGAGTGTTGATGCTCGCGGCGGGTATCGTTATTTTCTAACCTTCACAGATGATTTGAGCAGATATGGGTATATCTACTTGATGAAACATAAGTCTGAAACATTTGAAAAGTTCAAAGAATTTCAGAGTGAAGTGGAAAATCATCGTAACAAGAAAATAAAGTTTCTACGATCTGATCGTGGAGGAGAATATTTGAGTTACGAGTTTGGTCTTCATTTGAAACAATGCAGAATAGTTTCGCAACTCACGCCACCCGGAACACCATAGCGTAATGGTGTGTCCGAACATCGTAATCATACTTTATTAGATATGGTGCGATCTATGATGTCTCTTACTGATTTACCGCTATCGTTTTGGGGTTATGCTAGAGACGGCTGCATTCACGTTAAATAGGGCACCATCTAAATCCGTTGAGACGACGCCATATGAACTGTGGTTTGGCAAGAAACCCAAGTTGTCGTTTCTTAAAGTTTGGGGCTGTGATGCTTATGTGAAAAAGCTTCAACCTGATAAGCTCGAACCCAAATCGGAGAAATGTGTCTTCATAGGATACCCAAAGGAAATTGTTGGGTACACCTTCTATCACAGATCCGAAGGCATGATATTCGTTGCTAAGAATGGATCCTTTCTAGAGAAGGAGTTTCTCTCGAAAGAGGTGAGTGGGAGGAAAGTAGAACTTGATGAGGTAATTGTACCTGCTCCCTTATTGGAAAGTAGTTCATCACAGAAATTAGTTCCAGTGATTCCTACACCAATTAGTGAGGAAGCTAATGATGATGAGCATGAAACTTCTGATCAAGTTACTACCGAACCTCGTAGGTCAACCAGACTAAGATTCACGCCAGAGTGGTACGGTAATCCTGTTCTAGAAGTCATGTTACTTGACCATGACGAACCTACAAACTATGAGGAAGCGATGATGAGCTCAGATTCCGCGAAATGGCTTGAGGCCATGAAATCTGAGATGGAATCCATGTATGAGAAAAAAGTATGGACTTTGGTTGACTTGCCCGATGATCGGCAAGTCGTAGAGAATAAATGGATCTTTAAGAAGAAGACTGACGCTGACAGTAATGTTACTATCTACAAAGCTCGACTTGTTGCGAAAGGTTTTCGACAAGTTCAAGGAGTTGACTACGATGAGACTTTCTCACCTGTAGCGATGCTTAAGTCCGTCGGAATCATGTTAGCAATTGCCGCATTTTATGATTATGAAATTTGGCAAATGGATGTCAAATCTGGATATCTTAAAGTAGAGTTGTATATGATGCAACCAGAAGGTTTTGTCGATCGAAAAGGTGCTAACAAAGTGTGCAAGCTCCAGCGATCCATTTATGGACTGGTGCAAGCCTCTCGGAATTGGAATATGCACTTTGATAGTGTGATCAAAGCATATGGTTTTATATAGACTTTTGGAGAAGCCTGTATTTACAAGAAAGTGAGTGGGAGCTCTGTAGCATTTCTGATATTATATGTGGATGACATATTGCTGATCAGAAATGATACTGAATTTCTGAATGCCACAAAAGGATACTTGGATAAGATTTTTTCAATGAAAGACCTCGGTGAAGCTGCTTATATATTGGGCATCAAGATCTATAGAGATAGATCAAGACGCTTAATTGGACTTTCACAAAGCACATACCTTGATAAAGTTTTGAAGAAGTTCAAAATGGATCAAGCAAAGAAGGGGTTCTTGCCTGTGTTGCAAGGTGTGAAGTTCAGTCAGACTCAATGCCCGACCATTGTAGAAGATAGAGAGAAAATGAAGGTCATTCCCTATGCTTCAGCCATAGGTTATCATGTATACAATGTTGTGTACCACACCTGATGTGTGCCTTGCTATTAGTTTAGCAGGGAGGTACCAAAGTAATCCAGGAGTGGATCACTGGACAGCGGTCAAGAACATCCTGAAATACCTGAAAAGGACTAAGGATATGTTTCTCGTTTATGGAGGTGACAAAGAGCTCGTCGTAAATGGTTACGTCGATGCAAGCTTTGACACTGGTCCGGATGACTCTAAGTCACAAACTGGATACGTGTTTATATTGAATGGTGGAGCTGTCAGTTGGTGCAGTTCCAAGCAGAGCGTCGTTGCGGGATCTATGTGTGAAGCGGAGTACATAGCTGCTTTGGAAGCAGCAAATGAAGGAGTCTGGATGAAGGAGTTCATATCCGATATAGGTGTCATACCTAGTGCATCGGGTCCAATGAAAATATTTTGTGACAATACTGGTGTAATTGCCTTGCCAAAGGAATCCAGAATTCACAAGAGAACCAAGCACATCAAGAGACGCTTCAATTCCATCCGCGATCAAGTCAAGGAGGGAGACATAGAGATTTGCAAGATACATATGGATATGAATGTTGCAGACCCATTGAATAAGCCTCTTTCACGAGCAAAACATGATCAACACCAAGACTCCATGGGTGTTAGAATCATTACTATGTAATCTAGATTATTGACACTAGTGCAAGTGGGAGACTGAAGGAAATATGCCCTAGAGGCAATAATAAAGTTGTTATTTATATTTCCTTATATCATGATAAATGTTTATTATTAATGCTAGAATTGTATTAACCAGAAACTTAGTACATGTGTGAATACATACACAAACATAGTGTCCCTAGTATGCCTCTACTAGACTAGCTCGTTAATCAAAGATGGTTAAGTTTCCTAGCCATAGAAATGTGTTGTCATTTGATGAACAGATCACATCATTAGAGAATGATGTGATGGACAAGACCCATCCGTTAGCTTAGCACTATGATCGTTTAGTTTATTGCTATTGCTTTCTTCCTGACTTATACATGTTCCTATGACTATGAGATTATGCAACTCCCGAATACCGGAGGAACACTTAGTGTGCTATCAAACTTCACAACATAACTGGGTGATTATAAAGATGCTCTACAGGTGTCTCTGATGGTGTTTGTTGAGTTGGCATAGATCAAGATTAGGATTTGTCACTCCGATTGTTGGAGAGGTATCTCTGGGCCCTCTCGGTAATGCACATCACCATAAGCCTTGCAAGAAATGTGACTAATGTGTTAGTTGCGGGATGATGCAGTACGGAACAAGTAAAGAGACTTGCCGGTAACGAGATTGAACTAGGTATGATGATACCGACGATCGAATCTCGGGCAAGTAACATGCCGATGACAAAGGGAACAACGTATGTTGTTGTGCGGTTTGACCGATAAAGATCTTCGTAGAATGTGTAGGAACCAATGTGAGCATCCAAGTTCTGTTGTTGGTTATTGACGGGAGAAGTGTCTCGGTCATTTCTACATAGTTCTTGAACCCGTAGGGTCCGCACGCTTAACGTTCGATGACGATTGGTATTATGATTTTATGTGATTTGACGTACTGAAGGTTGTTCGGAGTCCCGGATGAGATCGCGGACATGACGAGGAGTCTCGAAATAACTGAGACATAATGATTGATATATTGGACTAGGTTGTTCGGACACCGGAAGTGTTCCGGAGAGTTTCGGATAAAACCGGAGTGCCGGAGGGTTACCTTAACCCCCCCCCCCCGGCAAGGTAATGGGCCACCATGGGCCTTAGAGGAGAGAGGGCCGGCCAGGAGGTGGCGCATGCTCCCCCAGTCCGAATTGGACAAGGGGTGGGGGCGGCGCCCCCTCCTTCCTTCTCTCCCCTTCCTCCTTCCTTCCCCTCCTTGTTGGCTAGGAAGGGGGGAACCTACTCCCAGTAGGAGTAGGATTCCCCCCCCCCTGGGCGCGCCCCTTGAGGCCGGCCGGCCCCCTCCTCCCTCCTTTATATACGGGGGAGGGGGCACCCCATAAACACACAAGTTGATTTCTCAGCCGTGTGCGGTGCCCCCTCCATAGTTTTCCACCTCGGTCATATTGTCGTAGTGCTTAGGCGAAGCCTTGCATCGGTAACTTCATCATCACCGTCACCACGCCTTTGTGCTGATGAAACTCTCCCTCAGCCTCAGCTGGATCTAGAGTTCGAGGGACGTCACCGAGCTGAACGTGTGCAGATCGTGGAGGTGTCGTGCGTTCGGTACTTCATCGGTTGGATCGCGAAGATGTTTGCCAACCGCGTTACTAAACGATTCCGCTTTCAGTATACGAGGGTACGTGGACACACTCTCCCCGCTTGTTGCTATGCTTCTCCTAGATAGATCTTGCGTGATCGTAGGAATTTTTTTTAAATACTACGTTCCCCAACAGATACATGTATCGGCAATAAGCAGAGAGGATGTGTACCCGGAGAACAACAGGGAGGCACTGACGAAATTCTGCATCGGATCCGGAGCAGAGCATATGAGAAAACGAACCCAATCTACACATACTCGGGCTGTCCATGGATAACGTTGGACAATTTGAAACAATCACAGTTATAAATATGCAAAAGCATGCATATTTATATATGTAACCCTTTTGAATGGGAGACGCATAGTGGTCACGCATACTGATGATTGAAGACACCTATAGCTAGCACATTTCATCGGCATGAAGACCGGAACAGTGCAAATGAAGGGGGAGGAGGACATGTCATTTGTGCTCACCCACGAACGCAGGGGCGGAGCTCATCGAACGCACGGGGAGGTCGTCGAACACCAGACCCTCGCAGCGACGAAACAACTTCACATTTAAAAACAGCCGATCAACACAAATATGATGTTTTTTATAACAAAATCAAAAAATATATGACCTAACTCATAATTCACAAATATATGACCCCGTCGGCCTCTGGAAGGCCGAAGAGCACCTTTTTCGGGAGGTGTCGGGGGTCGGGGTGTCGGGGTGTCGTTTCGGGGTCGGGGTCGAGGTGCTGTGTCAGGGTCGCGGTGTCGGGGTGTGGTGTCGGGGTCGGGGTGTCGGGGTGTCGTGTCGGGGTCGGGGTGTCGGGGCCAGGGGGTCGGGGTGTCGATGTCGGGATGGCAAATCCTCGACCCCTTGACCCCTCGACACCTCGATCTTCGACCCCTAGACCCTCGACTCCTTTTTTTTCATCTTCTGCTTCTTTTTTTCATCTTCTTATTCTACTTCTTTTTTTTCATCTTCTTCGTCTACTTCTTTTTTTCATCTTCTTCTTTCTTCTTTCTTCTTCTTCTTGCTCTTCTTCTTCTACTTATTGTTCTTTTTTTCATCTTCTTCTTCCTCTTCTTCTTTTACTTTGTTTTTTCATCTTTCTTGTTTATTCTTAAAAAACAAAAACAAAAATACTAAACAAAACAAAACTAACCTAAACTAAATCTAACTTTAACTAAACTAAACTAACCTAAACTAAACTAACCTAAACTAAACTAACCTAAACTAAACTAAACTAACCTAACCTAAACTAAATAAAAACACAAAAAAACATAAAAACTCACCACGGAAAGGGGGCACGGGTTGAGGAGGCAGGCCACAGGGAGGGGCGCAGGTTGAGGAGGCTGAGGGAAGGGCGGCCGGCGACGGTGTGGCTCCAGCAGTGGGGGCGGGGCAGCGTGACGCGGCTCTGGCGATGGGGCGGGGCAGGGCGACCGCCGTGGCCTGTGTCCGCTGGGCGGGGCGGGCCGGCGACGGGGAGGGATCCGGGGGCAGGGCTGGCCGGCGGCGCCTCGGGCTCCAGGGGTGGCTCGGGGCAGCGGCGGCTCGGGCACAGGGGCGGCGCGGGTGAGGTGAGGGGACAGAGGGAGGGGTGGGGTGCGGGGCGCTGACCGTTTTTTAGTTATGTCAAATCTCTTTGTCGTCTGCTAGAAGATGGCAAAGAGCCTAGCTAGTGGGGTGGGGCCGGGGGAAACGGCCGTTAGGTTGGCCACTTTCTTTGCCGTCTGACGGCAAAGGGGGGCCGTTAGGTTGTTCTTGTTAGTGGGCCAACCTCCCTCTTTGCCGTCTGCTAGCAGACGACAAAGCTTCTATGTCGCCTGCTTGCAGACGACAAAGAGCTGGCTGACGGCAAACATGATCTTTGCCGTCTGCCCTTTCTTTGCCGTCAGTTTTCTGCAAACTGAGGGCAAAGACCTTCTTTGCCGTCAGCTAGCAGATGGCAAATAACTGGCTGATGGCAAAGTGCCTGATTCCAGTAGTGTTTCCAAGTTGTCAAGCATGCTTGGTTTGGTTAACTGTCTGATCTTCTAGTATGTTATACATTGTGCAATGTGGTGCTCAGTTAACGTTTGGTTCATTGGTTGTGGTGTTTAGTTAACTGTTTGGTTCAATTCTGCAATGCGATGTTCAATTGTTGTGGGTGCATTCTGTTATTGTATACCATGTGAGAAATAAATCAAATTTGGTTGTACTAAATACATGAGAAAAAATACAATTGCTATATCTCCAAGTTGTTAAGCATGCTTGGTTTGGTTAACTGCTCAATTGTTGTGGGTGCATTCTGTTATTGTATACCATGTGAGGAATAAATTGAATTTGGTTGTACTAAATAATGAAAAACAAATACAATTGCTATATTTCCAAGTTGTTAAGCATGCTTGGTTTGGTTAACTGTCTGATCTTATATTAGGAGTATGTTATATTATGCAATGTGGTTCTCAGTTAATGTTTGGTTCATTTGTTGTGGTGTTTAGTTAACTGTTTGGTTCAATTCTGCAATGAGATGTCCAATTTTCGTGGGTAGAATTTTGTATTGTTGTGCATGTGAGGAATAAATCGAATTTGGCTGCACTTAATACATGAGAAATATATACAAGTGCCATATTTCCTAGTTCTTAATCATGCTTGGTTTGGATAAATGGGTTTTCCATGTGGCTTGAATTAATCTAATGAATCTGCAATGTGCTTATTTTTCATCAACATATTTTACTGATAGCATGCGAACCCTTACTTAACCTGATGACTAACTACCTTATATGTGTTGCAGGGAAACAATGGGAAGCACCGAGGTTTACAATCGAGGTTTGCACATGCATGGTCCTTTGTCTAATAGCACATTATTGTGCAATTGGAGGAACCATTCTAATATTTAGGTTTTTAACAATTTGGTCTTACACATGTAGGACTGCTGTCAGACGTTTTGACCCACTGTTCGACCCTTTTTGCATATGGGGAAATGAGTTGTCCATGAATATCAGTCAAGTCAAGAAACTCAGAAAGATTGTTAGGATAAAGAAGTTAGCGACAAAAACAACAAGACCTTTGTCTGCACAATGAAGAAGACATCAGTTCACTACAGGATGGTACTAACTATTATACCTTGCCTTTTTTATTCCTTTGCCCCATTTCCAATATAGAGAAGATATTTATGCACATCCTTGTTTTCAAGCCTTTCCAAAGCAGTTCACTGATGATTACCTCTCAAACCACCTGTATGGTCAGGATGCGAGGAAGGTATTCATACAACACCCATGGTTCAATATTGAAGTGTTCCTAAAGAGGACGAAGGATGGACGGTCAATCATCCACAGGCACTGGCCTAAAGTTGCAAAGACCTTCAACATTAATGAAGGATCAATATTTGCCTTCGGCTTCGGCAGTTTTCCAGATGAGATACATCTATCCATGTAACGTCAATGATGCTAAAGCCGACGTGGGTGTAGACCATTACCTGACTAACCACACAAGTCTCTAGTCTAGGTTTATCGCCTATTCAGGTTCCATCCGCAGGGAGTCCGGCCGAGGTTTCCACTATGGCCCCGAACGATGTGTGAAGGGTTCTCGAGGCACCAAACGGGCGCCTCGATACACCGGGTCACTTGCCTACCGCATCATAGCCCACCCCTCCGGTCAGCGCTACGCACGGCCTCCAGCACACTACAAACACCAGAAACTACTTGCAACTCCTGGACAGAGGACTAAAGGTTAATAAGTCTAGCGGGGTCATACTTCAGGGCCCAACGTGTGGTAGTAGCTGTTCTTGGATCACAAACACAGAACTCAGTTCCTGAGGACGGTTCCAAGGAGACAACCCACCATGTACTCCTACATGGCCTCTCATCGCTACCTTTAGCAAATCGTGCTCACACACTTAGCTCTCAACAGTAGGACATGTTCACACCATTCCAATCCATCCCAAATGAATCAGACCTGATGCAACTCTAAGCATAGCAGGCATAACAAGCAAGCACAAATGAGTAGGCACATCATGGCTCAAACAACTCCTAGTCATGCTAGTCGGATTCAACTATTTACTGTGGAAAAGACAGGTAATGCAGAGGAAAAGGGGTTCAACTACCACAGCATGTAACCATTGAATCATTGTTGTCCTAATGAAGTAAAAGAGAGCAGGAGCAAGATAGTGGGATTGTATTAGAGTGATCAAGGGGGTTTTGCTTGCCTGGAACTTCTGAAGATAGTATAGCTCTTCATCGGTGTCATCGAACTCATCGTCGGAACCACGTCTACTGAGAGGGGACAAGCACCGACAAGCAAAGAAGAAACACAATCAATGCAATGCAATATGTGACAATATGATGCATGCATATGACATGGCAAAATGAGTGTGTTGAGCTAATGCAACTAAAACCAGAAGCGTTTGAGCCTATTTGAACCAAAGGTTCAAATTCAAATTCAAACTATGAATTTCCAAAGTGCATTATCATGTTTTGATCTATACAGCAAGGTTAATTTTCTTTGTCATGCATGAAACCAGTACCAATGGATAGACTGGATTTTTCTGATAATTTTTCATATATAAATCTTTTCAATCTGAGCTATAGATTATTTTCTATGGATTTTTTAAGTTTAGGCATTTTTCTGGATTTCCTAATTCCTTCGAAATAAACCAATTCTAGAAAAAAGGGCTATTGAGTCAGCACTACGACAGGGTCATGTCATCGAGTTAACGGGTCAGCCCAGGTCAAACCGACCAGTGGGGCCCACGTGTTAGTGTCTAACTAAACTAACCTAGTTTAATTAGCACTAACCTAACTTAATTAGCAGGGTGGGGCCAGCATGTCAGTGACCCAGGGGGGTCAAATCCCTGGCCAAACCGGGGCTAATCCACCGGTGGCTCAACGCCAGCGAGGCCAGACGCGGTGGCGAGGTGCGGAATTCCTCCTCCGGCGACCAAATGGCCGGCGGAGGGCATCTACGTGATGCAGACGCTCGTCCGCATCGAGTGGTGGCGGTGGTTGGGCCTGGGGTGGCCAGAGTCATCGCCGGCGTCGACCTTAGTGGTTGCCAGAGCTCGGGTGAGCTCGGGGTCGAGGCTACAGTTGGCGAGGCGGCGCGTGCGAGGCATCTACGGGCCCTACGCGGTGCGCGGGGGGGCAAGCTGGGCACGACGGCCAGGTCGTTAGGTGGCCGGAGACACGTTGGCAGCGAGAAGAGGTGGCAGCATGTGCGGGGGAGCACGTGTGGTGGCTACGATGCACGAGGGAGAGAACAGAGAGGGGGAGAAGGAGCAACCGCTCACGACGGAGTCGACGGTGGTCTTGGCGAGCTAGGGGAGGTGCTGATGAGGTCGTGCAGGCGTCGGCGATCTCAGGGCAGAGGCGGCAAAGGCGGCGGTGCAGAGCGTGATGCAGGGCATCCGACGTCGCACGAGTTGACGAAGAGGCGCAGGGCGATGGAGGCGGAGCCCATGGACATGTCGGAGAGGCGAGGGGAGCACGCTGGCTGCGGTTTCACGGCGGCGAGCGCTTGGCGGTTGCGGCCATGGCGAGGAGAGGGTGAGAGAGACGACAGAGGGGAAGAGTGAGACATCCATGGGGTCGGGGCGGCGCCCAGGAGAAGGCCCAAGGCGTCGCAGTGGCCTCAGTGACGCAGGCGAGTAGGGAGGTGCGTGGCGCCGCGGGCGCGCGGGCGCTGTCTCCCTCCTCTGCCTACCGGCAGAGGTAGGTGATGACTGGCAGAGCCAGGTGGGCCGGCCCAGCCAGGTGAGTGGCCTCTGGCCTTCTCTCTCTCTCTCTCTCTCTCCTTTTTTGTTTTCTTTTTTTTCAATTTCTTCTGCTCTGTTTTGAATTAGTAAAAATACTAATTCATTTCATAAAATCCTGAAAATAATTGTGGGCACTTTTGACAATATCTCCAACAGCCCTCAAATGGTTTCAAGATTATTTGGACATTTGAAATATTTATAGAATTTAAATGTCCAAATTCAAATACATATGATTTAATTCAAAAAATCATGAGTGTCCTAGAAAAGTGTGCACCATTTTTGGCAGGGGTTCTAGACCAATTCAAAAATGATGAACATTTGTGAAGGGCATTTCAGGTTCATTGAAAATTATTTTAGTAAACCCTAGTTGAGTTAAGTAGTGCTAGGGGTTTATGCCATCCCCATTTCAAGTTTCAGAAAGATTTAAATATGATGCATCACACTAGCTAGTCCTAATGCAGATACTAATTAGGGTTGTGACAAAAGAAAAGGGTCACAACAGTTTACCCAGGTTCAGGCCACCTTGCGGTGTAAGACCCTACTCCTGCTTTGTGGTGGATTAGCCTCGTGAGGGGCTGAGGATGAACTAGTATAAGGGAAGAACAACCTCACGAGGTCTGTTCAAGTGTGGGTGTGAGTTGGTCAGATCTCTCCTCCTTCTATGGTGGTGGCTAAGCTATATTTATAGTGGCCTGGGTCCTCTTCCCCCAAATGAAGGTGGGAAGGGATCCCAAGTGGCCAATTTTGAAGGCAGACAAGTAGTACATCCTATCCTGATGAAAGGTGGTCTTCGCCTGCAAAGCTTCTGGTCATGACGCCGCGGTGGGCTCGGTGATGACATCTGTCCTGCCGTCCTGGTTGTCCTGGTCTTGTTGCACGAGAATGGGAACCTTTGGCTGATTCCTCAGGACCTCGCGCCTGCGCTTGCCTCCTTAGCACCAAAGAGGAAACCTGCTCCTCTACGCCCGCTGGCGCCCGCCTGGCCTTGGTCATCATGGCTAGCATCACCTCAACCTCATGAGGTGCGCGCATGCATCAAAACCTCCGCTCCTCGGGAGCCAGCCTGAGGAGGTCGCTCCCTCCAGAGGTCTTGATGTCGCCCCCTCGTGAGGCTTGGCCCCTCGCAAATATCTTGTCTTGTAGGTGCTGAAGATGGGATGCACCGGGCCGTCGATGGAACCACGCCGTGTGCCACAGGCAGGCAAGTCTGGGTACCCTGGTTCCCAGAACGCCAACATCATCATCACACCATCTATTACCTTTTGGAGAGTGGTGTCTCCTAGACTGGTTAGGTGTCGCTTGGGAGCCTCCGACAAGATTGCGGAGTTCAACCAAGAAGTTTGTAAGGGCAAGAACATCGCCTACTTCATGAAGATCTACCCGAGTGAGGCAAGTCCTTCATGGGCGATGGCATGGTGGGATAGACAAGGTTGCTTCTTCGTGGACCCTTCGTGGGTGGAGCCCTCTGTGGACTCGCGCAACCATTACCCTTCGTGGGTTGAAGTATCCATCAACGTGGACGTACGATAGCACCACCTATCGGAACCACGCCAAAAATATCCGTTTCTACATTGCGTTTCCTTCTCCAAACCCTTCCCTTTACCTTCATATGCAATGTTTTACTTTCCATTGCTACACTCTTAGAAGTGCATATGTAGGTTGATTGCTTGACTTATGCTAAGTTGCTAAAATCTGCCAAGACTTAAAATTGGGAAAAGGCTAGACTTTTATTTGGTCAAGTGGACTAATCACCCCCCTCTAGACCTACTTCCGATCCTACAAGTGGTACCAGAGCTTTGGTCTCCATTTGCCTTGATTTCCATAGCTTTGGTGATCATAGCCTTGGTTTCACAACCTAGGAGAGTATGGCGTGTAGCGAGGGAAATTACCACCATAGAGGTCCTTGTTTTGTCACGACCCATTTTTCAATAAAATAATTATTGAGAGACCAATCCCTTTTACGGACCAGTAAGGAAGAATTCCTTCTCACTGGTAGACAATATCTTGGTCACAGAAGAAAAAAAACCAGGAGTACTAAATATAATACAAGGTTGAGCGGAGACTGCCCAACAATTTATTACATGCACGCCGCTAAAACAAGACGGCGGATAGGGTGGCATACTACTAACTCACGATAATGACGGTGGTGGAAATATCACTGCGAAGCGAGTGATATGACTCCTGAAGACTACAGCTCTTCGAGCGTTGGAGTGAGGCTCGAGGAGACTTATTGCGGGTGGCGGAAGCGTATATAATACAAGTGACCAATATCCGGGATCGCGCAGGACTGACTGGGACTCCTCTAGGCGTCGGACGCGCTATCAAACTCTTCATCCAAGAGATCGCCTTCGTCAACATCTGGCCAAATCAACAAGCCAGGTGAGTACTATGAAAGTACTCGCAAGACAGTTCGGACATAAGATATAACAAATGTAAACATGAAGCATATGAACAATTTATCCAGTGCGTTCAGACATAGAGATAATAAATACTGGGTGCCAAGCGAGGGTCTGAATGACGCCTCGAGCGGAAACTGCAGAATAGTAATACTGGTGCCAAACGAGGGTCTGAATGACTCCTCGAGAGGAAACTGCGAGAATAATAATGCTGGTGCCAAACGAGGGTCTGAATGACTCCTCGAGAGGAAACTGCGAGAATAATAATGCCACAGTCGGGTGTCGGGGCGACACCACATAAAGGGCATATACCAGAAAATAAAGACAGTGCGTGCCACAGTCGGACGTCTGAGCGACATCACATAAAGGGCTTATATTTAAAGTAAGAAACAAAAGACACGCCGCAGTCGGACGTCCGAGCGATGTCACATAAAGGGCTTATACTTAAAGTAAGAAACAAAAGACACGCCGCAGTCGGACGTCTGAGCGACGTCACATAAAGGGCTTATATTGTAGTTCAATAATTTAATAGTTCGGGAACATAAATTATCACAAGTACGAGACGAATAAAAATTTAGTCCATCCACAGGAATAATAATTAAACTGGATTTACCACTTGAGCTTGTTCACCGGGGACAAGTTTTCCACGCGGATAGATATGGATATACTGATTACACTACTTGATCATGGATATGATGACTTGGAAGGAATTGACTCTGCAGAGTTTGTACTTAACCACAGCCAACGGATTTCAGTAGTCACGGCGACTAGTTCCGTCTACGGTGTTTTGGAAGAAACACGTCTAACCAGTACACACCCAATTCAACCTTCCGAAGCCAGGGATCACCCTCAGCAACGTTCAAGAAAAACCTTGAGACGGGGAGGCTACAACCTCGCGTAGCATGGGATCAAATTTCTATACGCGCGCTCTAAGGGGGTGCCCCCCCTCTCGGTCCCAACCGGAAACACCCATGCCCCCTGACCGGATGACTGGCTTTAATCCTGGGCCAAGGTACCATCATCCCGGCCTCTCTGTTTGGTGTGTACACGGAAAGAGGTTACCAACTTACTAAACCGCATCCTGGCAAATGAAACGTGTGGTGGCACGGAAGGGGGAAAGAACGATAACGTGACTCCGTCCACGTTAACGTCGGAGAAAGTCGGATGACGCAAGGCTGGTATGCTACAACAGTACCACCTTGCTGCCCTTCATGTCACCACATGATTAGGCCATCTCTCATCAGAAATCATCGCAACTTTGGAACATGCGGGAAAAGAACGATAACGTGACTCCGTCCACGTTAACGTCGGAGAAAGTCGGATGACGCAAGGCTGGTATGCTACAACAGTACCACCTTGCTGCCCTTCATGTCACCACATGATTAGGCCATCTCTCATTAGAGATCATCGCAACTTTGGAACATGCGGGTAGTTGCCTTACAAGCAACGAGGTATTTACCGACACTCATATGCCACGCACAAAATTTCAAGCAAACATGCAAAACACCTATCATATCAAATGTTCAAACATGCTTGCCTGGTTCGGAGAAGTCGGAGTCTAGCTCGGCGAAGTTCGCGGCTCCGTCACCTCTTCCGGAACCTACGGCAATCACGAAAGACGGGTACTAACGTGAAAACCAATGGGTGCACAGAAACTTCTCCAAATATTTTTCAAATAAATCCCATAAAAAACTAGACAAAATTTGAAGATTGTCAGAAAAAGAATCACTCAAAAATCCCTTTTTATTAAAAAGTTATAAAGGTTTCTGTCCAGGGACTTATCTGTAATGAAACAGAAAAGTTCCAGGGTTTTAACTGAGAAAACAGAAAACGGTTCGATTGGAAATGCGCAAGCTCAAGAGGGAAAGCGTATTTGCCTGAAGGCGCCAACAGAAAACGGTTCGAGGGGGAATATAACAGAGGCTGACATGCGGGGTCCACATGTCAGGTTTGAAAAGCTCGCCAGCGCCCGAAGACTGCGGTGGACGCCGGCGTCGAACCACGGCGAGTTCTTCCGCGTCGGTGGGTGGTGGACTCGACCAACGGGGAGCACCACGTCGACGGTGACACTATCTCCGGCGGACGGCGGCTCGGGTGATGGTGGGGAACTCCGGTGGAGGGCTGCAAACTTCGAATTGAAGCGCGGGTCAGAAGGAGGGATGCATAGTGAAGCTACTGGCAAGAGAAGGGAGGCGGAGGTGCACACACGGGGGTGAATCGAGCTGGATCCCGTGGCGGGTCGCGGCGGCCGGAGTCGAGGAAGGAGACCTCCTCGGGGCTCTTCCAGTGGCTAGGCGTGCTCTAGATGGAGTGCAGGGATGGCGGGTGCTCGAGTTGAAGCTCGGGGCCTCTATTTATAGGCGGATCGACGGGGTGGCTGTGAACGGAGAATCTCCGGCGAGCGATTACGGCGATGCAGTGGATTGGCAGGAGGTTTGAGTGGCCAGGCAGCATCAGTGGAGGTTACTGGTGTCATTCCACAGCTAAACGGAGTTGGTCTTGGCGTAATGGTGTCGGTCCACGGTGAGATGGCCGCACGGGCTCGACGGCGGCAGAGAGCGCGCTCCGCGCCCTACGGTTCACGACGAGAGCGGCAGCGCGTTCGGGGGAGTGGAAGGCCACGCGGCGAGCTCCGGTGGCTTGGGCGGCGCTGGGTGGCGCTGTCAGGGCCGTGCCTCCCGCTGGCAGCCGCAAAGCCGCCGCTGGCGTCGGTAACAGGGCGGTGCACCTTCTGCTGCTTGTTGCCGACGTCCGCAAGGTGCCAGGCGTTCGTGCGGTGCAGGAACAAGGGGGAGGGGACGAGGACCAAGGCGACACAGTGGCACTGGTGAGATCGACGTCGGGTTCTGAAGAAAACGACAGTGCACTGCAATGTTCTCTGAACTTAACTGAAACTTGACACTGACAATGCACTGCAGGTGTTCGACAGAAAGATTTGGCTATGAGATAAATTTTTCTGGGGCTGTAACTTGGTGAGGTGACCACTCAATGCACCCAGAGGCTGCCTGATTTTACTTGGAATTTTTGGAGAAGGATTTGAATGAATTTCACCAAATTTGACAAATCTGGTCCAAACTTGCAGCAAGTGTAGTTTGAAAAATTTGAACTGAAGACCAGTGGATCTTCATGGATCTTGGTTGAGGGTTCAAAGGACTAGGGAGGAGAGTTGGTTTGGGGGCAAAAATCAAAACAGAAAGTAGAGTTCCTTTGTAAATCACCAATGGATAGAATAGAAGACAGAAATTTATTTGAATAAGATTTAAAAGGAAAATAAACATAGGGGAGGTTCAACTTGCTGGATTAGATGCCAAACATGATCCAAAGATGAGGGGAGGGTTAGGAGAGAGTATTTGCACTAAGGCCATGGCAAGAGGGAAATGTTGAAAGTGGTAAAGGATTATTCCAAAAGCCATAGTGCAAATTTCAAAGAGATTTTCAAAAGGCATTTTCCCAAGTGAAAAGTATTTTGTCTTGAGTCCAAATGAAAAGCAAGAACCTCCAAGACCAAAGACAGATCTTGGGTGAATCCAAATAAAACTTTTGCCATAAAAAAATATTTGAAAGGGAGAGTTCTTTTGAAAAGAAAATTTTAAATCACCTCCCTCAGGTCAAATAAAAATCTTTTGAAAAATCCAAATAAAAACTTGGGTGTCACATGTTTTGATGGTACTAATTTTGCTAGTTGGAAGTATAAGATGAAAATACATATTCTTGGTCATAACCCCGCTATTTGGGCTGTTGTGTGTATTGTCTTGCAAGGTGAATATTTCGAGGATGGAAGAGAACCGGATTGTGAAGCATCCGCGGAAGAATTGTAGATGTTGCAATATAATGCTCAAGCTTGCGATATTCTCTTCAATGGATTGTGCCCCGAAGAATTCAACAAAATCAGCCGCCTTGAGAATGCAAAGGAAATTTGGGATACTTTGGTTGATATGCACTAAGGTATCGAGTCCGTCAAGGAATCCAAATTGGATGTGCTTCAAAGTCAACTTGACAAGTTCAAAATGAAGGATGGTGAAGGAGTCGATGAGATGTACTCTAGGCTTGCTCTCATCACAAATGACATTGCCGGCTTAGGAAGCGAAGAGATGACCGATAGATTCATCATCAAGAAAATCCTAAGGGCCTTGGAAGGAAAATATGATACTATGTGCACCTTGATCCAAATGATGCCCAATTACAAAGATCTCAAGCCAACGGAAGTCATTGGTATGATTGTTGCTCATGAGATGTCACTCAAGGACAAGGAAGAGCTTCACAACAAGTGTAGTGGTGCTTACAAAGCTTCATGTGATGCTCCTACAACATCAAGTGAGAAACAAGCCTTCAATGGAAAATTGAGCTTAGTGGTGAAGAAATTCAACAAGTTCTACAAGAGTAGAAGCAAAGAGAGAAGTTCCAAGTCAAGGTCCTACAATGACAAAAGATCTTCTAGTCATGATCGCAATTGCTACAATTGAGGAAGACCTGGGCACTACTCCAATGAGTGTATGGCTCCCTACAAGAAAAGAGAAGATTCACCTAAAAGGAGAAGTAAAAGAGATGAATCACCACTAAGAGAGAGATGGAGTGGGGATGATCGTTATGAACGAAGACCCTTTCGTAGAAGCAAGGATTCGGAAAGGAAGGACAAGTAATCAAAGAGCTACACAAGACAAAGACATCAAGCTCACGTTCGTGAATGGGTATCCGGTTCCGACTCCGACAACTACTCCAAGAGAAGTTATCACTCCGACTCCGAATATACTCAAGATGAAGGTGTTGCCGGTCTTGCACTTGTGTCATCCAACTTCTACGACATATTTGACTCACCAAATGAAGGAATTGGAAGATGCTTCATGGCGAAAGGCCCTAAGGTATCACACCCCGAGTACGTTGATTTCAATAGTGATGAAGATGATTTGCTAGGTGATGATGATTTACTTGTTGACAACACTAGCGATGAAAACTAGGATGAATTTTCTATTAATCATGCTAATCAAGATGAGACGAATGACAATGATAAGAAGGAGATTGAGCGTTTAACTAAAGAACTAAACACTCTTAAGTTAGCTCATGAAACTACTTTAGAGGATCATCGAGAGCTTTTAAATACTCATGAGAAGCTACGCCTTGAGAAGCTCAATTTAGAGCAAGAGCATGGGTTCTTCCAAGCAATCAATGATGATCTTCGAAAGAAAAGTTCTTCTTATGTTGTCAAGCGTTTACTCTTGTCTACTTACATGCCACAAGTAAAATCTAGCAACAAGAGCAAGAAAGATTCTTCTTCTAGTAGTAACAATAACCATGTTAAATCCAATGTTGTTGCTTCTAGTAATTCTCTTGATTCCACTAATGATTCTCTTAGCCAAGTTACACTTGAGCAAGAAAATAGCTTATTGAATGGAATTATAGAGAAAGGTGTTTACAAGAGCCTTGCCGGAAGTAAGCAATTTGAGGAAATTGTATGCAAGCAAGGAAGGCACTGAAAGAATCAAGGTGTTAGTTTTGAACTAAATTTCAATGCCAATGGAGTTGACTGGGAAGAAGATCAATACCCCAAGATGAAGTTTGTTCCTTAACAAAAGATGTATGACCCCACTACTTTCAAGGGGACACAAGCTCAAGATGATCTTCCACCACAAGAACACAAGCTAAAAGGCAAGGACAAGCTTCAAGAAGAGATTGACTCATTTGAAGAATCTCCTAAGCCCTTGGTCAAGTGGGTTCCCAGGACTACATCAAGTTCTACTTCATGAAGTACGACTACACAACTCCAAGGATTCCCATCAAGTTGATGTGGGTCCCAAAGAAGAAGAACTAGAGAGTTCTTGAGGGTGACTCCGCCAACATACTTCACTCATATTCATTTTGGCAAGGACAAGTGCAATCAACTTTCATATCTTGCACTAGTTCAATGAGTCACAAACCCTCTTGTTGGTAAGACAAGGGAAAAGGTAACCTAATGCTTTCATGGACATCATCATATGTGTGTTTCACTCTATGTCTATGGATATCCTTGTGTGTTCCTTGTGGCACTAAACCATGTAGGTATTGAAAGTGCAACTCACTCCAATAGATTGCTCCAAATGATCTACATCAATATTGAGCATCCACATCTTCAACAGCTACATGAAGTCATCATTGACAAAACCCAAGGTTAGTTCATCCCTCTAAGGGGGGATATCACATCTAGGGGGACCTTTGCTCTAAGAATTGAGCTAAAGCAACTCTAATGGTGTGAACACAACAAAGCTTTATGTAAAAGTGGTAACACCACTGTGCTTAAACGATGCCTATGACCTACGATCAAATATTCTCATTTGACTCCTCAGTCAATATACTCATATATAGATGACCTAGTCATCACCAATTGCTTGATAGATGCTAGAGTGTTTGTGCATGCTTTGCCACATATTTTATTTGCTATCTTATTGTGTGAGCATGTTGTTTGCATAATTTTCTCCTCGAGGAAATCCATTTGTTGCTTTGATTGTTTGGTTTTTCTTCTTGCCAAATGGATGGACAAGAATGCCTAAGTACTCCTGACGGTGTCCTGGACTAGGGGGTACTCACCACATCGTCTCCCGACCAGGTGGATCGGGCCGAGGACCCCCATGGCGGTTCACTCATGGGCCACTTCGGGCAGCCCATGCCGCATACAAGGAGTATTCCGCAAGACTTGGTGATCAAGACAAGGACTTCTCTCCACCAACGTATCCGCCTAGGACTCTTTTTATCCTAGGCCTTTGGTGCATTATATAAGACAAGGCCAGGCTAGTCGATAGATCATGAGGACATTAATCATCATACCCCTAGGGTTTAGACCACAATATATGATCTTGGGGTAGATCAACTCTTGTAATCTCTATATTCATCAAGATCAATCAAGCAGGAAGTAGGGTATTACCTCCTTTAAGAGGGCCTGAACCTGGGTAAACATCATGTCCCCTGTCTCCTATTACCCATCGATCCATGACACACAGCTCCGGACCCCCTACCCGAGATCTGCTGGTTTTGACACCGACAATGGTGCTTTCATTGAGAATCCGTTGTGTGGTCGGCAAAAGGATCAATGGCTCGCTTACAGATCAACTGCGACGTCGGCGTCTTCGTCGCCGCCTCGACTGGTCACCTTGGCTTGACCGAGGACTGTGCCCTACCTCTAATCATCATGTTCGGACGAGGGCCTTCATCAACATCAACTCCTATCTCTATCAAGATCATGGAGGAATCATGCATGGAGCTCAGGGGCTCAACGTCAACATTGCCCTCGGGCGACCGTGCTGATTTTCTGGACAGCGAACTTGTATCCGCTGCCACCGACTCCTCGAGTGTCGTTTTAATGATTGCTTCGGTGGAATTGTGGGGAATTAAGTCTACAACAACCATGCAAAATTTCGTCGAGTTCCGATGGAGGAATCTCTGGCAATCTACGATATACCGGAGCCCTCTCAAATCTGGACGGGAATCCGGACAAGTTTAGGGCGTGGACTCCAGAGCCAAGCTCGGAGGTCCTTTGGAAGATCCAACTGTTCATCTGCTGCGGAATTCCCATATCTACCACCCCTCAAAATTTTAGCTCGATCCGACGGTTCAAACTCCGGAAACCTTCCGATGAGTGGACCAATTTTCTGATATGTTTTCTGCGCGAATACGGATCCGACCCGAATTCATGTTTCTTTATGAACGTGATATTGGACAACCTTTTTAAAGGAATTTTCTTCTAGGGTATTGTGCGTTGTTCTTAACACGTGCCCCTAAAATTTTAAGCCTTCTCTGAGGTACTCTTCATCATCACGCTGGTGTCAAACCAGTCCGGTAACATTGCTCCACGGCTGCCGACCTGCGCTAGACACGTCGTCGCTTTGTTGAGCCGAGCTCATCTTCTTCGGATCATCATCTCCGCGAGCCGAAAAAGAGTTCGGCATCGTGAAGGATAAATCATCACCAACAACGCCGCCCCATGGATTACACGGAACAGGCACACCGGCATCGCCGTTTGGTCACTTCATCAATCCGGCTCTGACCGCGTCACAAGTTATGACCAGCGTCGGCATGAATGCACTGTTGCTTCTTCACGACGATGTCCATCATGCCGAACTGCTTCAACACCTCGGCTGACATGGCAGCTACAACGTCTCCTTACCTACCCGCTTCGTTACGTCGGCTAGACTGGGGGCTTCACCATCTCTTCATCAACCTACTCCGGAGACTTCGACGTCATCCGCCGACCAGCTTCGTCACATTAGTTGGACTGGGGGCTTTGCCTCGGCAAGCCAACCTTTGCCAGCATCGCCATGCCGCCGCTCCATCGCTCATCAGGCAATGGGTGTGCGGATCAAGTCCCAATTTTGGGAGTAACCTTTTTTCAGATTGCTACAACAGATAAACCAGGTGCTATTAATCCTAGTAATTTTTTCTTACTTGGGTTTATTTTTCCGAAAAATTATTACTATGGTTTGTTCCATCATCTGTACACAGGTCTGTCAAATGATGGCCGCAATAACGATGGTTGCGCGATGGTTCGGTCCGTTTCTCGTCCGCAGTTTGGCGAACGCCGCATCTAGAGCCCGGACCGCCCTGCAAATTCAGGCTTTGTCACGCCTTCACTGCGCCAAGCCACAGCTCTTTAACTAAATTATTTTTGCGTAAAGCAATTATGCAAGGATTTTATATATATTTATATTATTATTTTTTGGACCGCACTGTTTTATGTGTGCAGGTAATCGATTTTGACTGCGTTACGCGGTCACTTCGGCATCACCAGCCGACCTGCATTAGACTTCGGCATCCGCCGATCACAGCTTCGCCATGTTACCGAGAACTTCATCTCGCCACATCAGCCGCGCAGCGTAGTTGCTTCGTCAAACTGACGTCCACCATGCCGAACAGGTCGACTGGCGTGGGGGCTTCATTGTCACCTTGCCGACCAACTCCGCCATCTCAGCTAGACTGGGGGCTTCACCTTACCACATCGGCCGAGCTGTGTCACTACTCCGGAGCGCCGAACTCCTTGCTCGGACACCTCGGGCTTGGGGGCTGGGACCTCGGCCATGCCAAGGACTGCGAACCTTGTCGGATCTGTCACAGATCAATGGGCGTCTTAGTCTCGCCACAAGCCCGAATCGCGTCATCAACACCGAGCACATTAACCAGCTAAGTCGCTTTCATGCTCAAAGACTTTCAGTTTTAAATTTCGTTCGGTTCGACCAAGCATTATACTTTTTTGGCAAAAAGTTGTTTGTGAAAAACTTCCTTGTCAAAACTTTGTTTGTGACACACAAATTCAAATACCCCGTTTACTTGGGGGCTTCCTTTATGAAGCCTTTCCTCTGGCATATGATTATACTTGTATGGCTTCATTCCTTGTTCGTGTATTACGCCACAATATGCACCATGTTGACTTAAGTGTTCCGCCAGCTGGGTTGCCTTGCTTCTGTGTTTACCCCGTTCCCGATTGTTCGGCTAGGGAGTAAAGGGAGCACCTCTGCGATTGTCACGATCGGGTCATCTGAGCTCGGACCTCAGACTGGGTGAAGCCGAAAGTTAGTGCTCTTATTGTTTTCAATCATGGTCGGCACACAACGGAACTCATGAGTACAAAAAATCTATTGCACAAGTCTCATAGTAACAATGAGCAATCGAAGAAAGGTATTGGTGGGGGTACTATTTTCTTTGAAGATGCTTCTTACACTTCGTCAGTAATATAGCATAAGTTCCCTGAGCGCGCTTTGTCTGTTACAGCCTTATGGCCTGATTGCCGGGTTATCAGAAACACCATCGATATTCTTGACAGGAGGAGTACATAACACTTTTCGGCCCTTGACCGAAGGGGGAGAAGCCGACGGTCGGTTAAGACGCGTTTAAAGTTTGGGTGAACACATATATGATATAAGTACTTCGGTACATACAATCATTATACATAAAATTCTTTTACCCAAGTCACTTGGGGGCTCTTAAATTAGTATGAGCCATCTTATAGTAAATGTGTTTTCTTCTTGGTCGTTGCAAAGTCTTTTTCTACCGCTCCTTTTTTGACTCGAGTGTATGGTCAATAGCCGGATAGCCTGTCTTCTCTCTAAAAGCCGCTCGAGTTTAGTTCACTAAACTGGCCTCGGAGAAGTACTCCGCCTTCGGGATAAGGAGCTTGAAGCCGTAGGCTGACCCGCTTGAAAGTCTTGAGGTCGGATGTGTCAAAACACGACAGAAGCGCAACTCTTTTTCTTTTTTCTCCAATTTTTGGATTGGCACCGAACACTTGATCTAGTTCGGACGTCAAGTTTTTACTGAAGTTTTTTGGTTTTCCAAGCCTATGGCACCTACAAACTATTTGTGTGTTTCCAGCATAAGTCTCGCAGTGCAATGCCGGACACCTTTAGAGATTCGGCAAAAACATTCTCGGATATTGCTATATATGCATCGGTTTCGAATTGTGTCTTCGGTCAATGGTTGGGTTGCCCGGTTCCTGTGCTTGCCTCCTACGTTCCACTCTGTTCGGCTAGGTGTGCAAAGGGAGAACCACCGCGATTGTGCTTCCAGCTCGCATGGTTAAGCACCTCAGTGGAGAAAGCCCAAAACTGACTGTCACAATAAGCGTAAACTGGTCAGCGATCCGATGACGTTCATAACATTGGCTGAAGTGTTTACGGCTTGACCTCGGCTGTCGCCGAACACTAACCAGGGGCTCGTAGCTGGCCTCCCAACTTTAAGCTCCTATGACTAAGTGAAAGTTATAAAGCCCGCATATCTGATTGCCTCATTTCCGCTAACACAACCGCCTTCGGGCACCGAGACGTCGGCTAAGGGTTGTTTGTTATTGCGGAAACACCCTGCGTAGCATCTACAGGGGGGTGGAAGCCGACGATGGGCCACTTTCAACTGATAAACGGTCACAACAGAGTCAAAATAAACATATCATCAGCATTTGTATTTAATATACAAGGGCCGCTTTCCATAATCATCGTTATAAAGCCATAAATATGCATCAATTTGACTTAAGATTTCGGCCAAGCTGGGTTGCCTGGCTCCTGTGATTACCCCTACGTTCCCAATTGTTCGGCTAGGCGGTAAAGGGAGCACCTCTGTGATTGTTACTACCGGGTCATCCGGGTTAGTACCTCAGACTGGGTGAAGCCGAAAGCTAGCCATCATAAAGGATATAATTGGTCAACAACGACGGAAGTGAAAATTTGGGTTCGCTAAAGACCACATAGTTCGGGAACTTTCCCCAATCTAAATATTTTGCTCCCACATTGATCGGAGCTGAGGTTTCATGATCATGCTTAGCATGACAACCCAAAGAAAGGAATCGATAGAGGGACTATTTTCTTTGGAAGACATTTCTTAGGTTAAACAGTAATATAACATATCTCTCTGCGTACCTTTGTTTATAAAATCGTATGGCCGGATTGCCTTGTTTGTCGTAAATCTTCGCCCTCATAAAGGCTTTATAAAGTAGGACAAACACTCCTCGGCTACTTGCCGAGGAGGTGGAAGCCGATGGTCGGTCAAAAAAGTTTTGTACAATGCGGATCCGAGCATTAATGATGTAAAGTACTTGGATACATAGAATCATTGCACATAATTTGTGATTTTACTCTGGATATCGATCCTTAATTCGGCCACCCGGGCCTGCATTAAGGCTCGGGGGCTACTGGGCTTCGGGCTTATCATTTACTAATATTAAAGGGGCACATCGATCCCATGATCTGGTGTTGCCACCCGACCAGTGTCTCGGGGGCTACTGCATTGCTTATTCAATGTAGAGAATTCAAAGTGCTCAGTGTTCAGCATGACCGAACTATGGGCAAGCGCGTCTTCGGACAATAGTAAGTACCATCTGGGACTTATCCGGCATCAAGCTAATATATCACGGCGACTTCTCACAACCCTCTCTCAGGGACCTGTCCGCCGATCATTATTTCTAATATATTAAACTGTGTTTCTATTCCTACGTATGCTGCCGAGCTAGGAGTTGATCCTCGGGCCGATTTTGCAAATCGACCTGAGTCTCAGGGGCTACCAGGATCAGCAGTTTTATGTTTTCCTTCAGGTACATCTCGGGTTTAGACCAACACACACCTTGAGGGCTACTCGATATACATATACTGGCTATATATCTCGGCAGAGAGTAAATTGCACCAATCAAAAATATTCACAAAAATCAGCCCGCGGTCGGGGTGGTGCACCACCTCGGCAGCAGTCCGGCATAAAGCTCGGGCGCCAGTGGCTGGCTCCATAGAGGGCATTTCCGGCATTAAGCTCGGCTGAATTCGTTCAATCTTTTAAAAGACCGAGGTAGTTTACGACACCTCGGACGCTGACCATTGTTGGAGCTTGGAAGTAGTCCGGCATAAAGCCCGGATTCGAATGGCTCGTTCCGTAGAGAACTTTTCAGCATTAAACTCGGATAACCTCCTTCAAACTTTTTCAAGCCAAGGTGATCTATGACACCTCGGATAAAGTCCGGCGTTGGAGCTCGGATATAGTCCGGCGTTGGTGCTCGGCTGCAAAACATATCTCGAATGCAGTCCGGCGTTGGAGCTCGGATGCAAGAGGACACCGCCGCACGGGAACAACTTCAAACCCGAGGTGTGACGTAAAAAATAATAATAAGACATTGATAAAGGCCGAGAACTTAAAGGGGCTCCTCGGATACCCGACGTGTAACCTCTTCGAATTTACTTCGGCGATCCTTAAGATCGAAGATGAGAAGATTTGTTGAACCAGTTTTCAAGACCGACGAACAAAGATGAAGAACAGTTCGGAAGGATTGAGGAGCGTCCCCAACTTGAAGACCGGTTCAGGGGGCTACTGGCGGTGTCCTGGACTAGGGGGTACTCACCACATCGTCTCCCTACCAGGTGGATCGGGCCGAGGACCCCCATGGAGGTTCACTCATGGGCCACTTCGGGCAGCCCATGCCACGTACAAGGAGTATTCCGCAAGACTTGGTGATCAAGACAAGGACTTCTCTCCACCAACGTATCCGGCTAGGACTCTTATTATCCTAGGCCTCTGGTGCATTATATAAGCCAAGGCCAGGCTAGTCGATAGATCATGAGGACATTAATCATCATACCCCTAGGGTTTAGACCACAACATATGATCTCGGGGTAGATCAACTCTTGTAATCTCTATATTCATCAAGATCAATCAAGCAGGAAGTAGGGTATTACCTCCATTAAGAGGGCCCGAACCTGGGTAAACATTGTGTCCCCTGTCTCCTATTACCCATCGATCCATGACACACAGCTCGGGACCCCCTACCCGAGATCCGCAGGTTTTGACACCGACAACTCCCTCTAGCTATCTATGCTTTTCTCGTCTCAATTCATGCTATATCACAAAGTTTGAACCAGTCGAATTCAGACCCTTCGGGTGAGGAGCACTCGGAGCCACCGATCCGTCAAGGGCTTAAACTTCCAAAACCTCTTAATGCATCTCGGTCAGACCAACCCACTCCTACTCAGTCTCGCCAAATTCATTAAGTTGATCTAGGTTTTCATCTCGGTGCAACCGATTTGAACAATTCGGTCACACCGAGTTGTAGTAACTAGTAACAGTTTTGCATCTCGGTGCCACCGAGTCATTCCAATCAGTCACACCGACAGTGACTGGGTATATATATAGCGGGTTGAAATTTGGAAATTTCTCCAAACCACTCGACCGTGCCTTCCTACCTCTGCCACCCCCTTTGTCTCCGGATCATCGCCAGTGCCTCCTGCCGCTGGTCTCCGTTGCCATCAACGGGATTCTCACTGCCGTTGTCGCCGTAGCAAGTTCGTCGGCATGTTAGGGTACAAACTTGACCTCTTTGTGCGTTCTCTTATTCCAATTCTTGCAGAAAGATCATTGCCATTGTTCTTACCACGAATGAGATCAATCTATCCACCGAAAGATTCCATAAGAATAGATTTGATGCAAAAACTTTGGGTTGGGTTTCCCCCAAACTCATCTCGGACCGATCGATCTGAGGATCTTGGTCTCACCAATTTGGCTCAGGCCATTGCACAAGTGCAACTCGGTCTGACCGAAGTGTACTGATCGGTGTGACCAAAATCACTTACTCTGTGAAACACTAGGACCTCGGAGTCACCGAACTGCATTTCGGTCTGACCGAAACTGTGTGTTTAAACTCTATTTGTGCTTGGTGTCACCGAGTTTGTCAAATCGGTAGCTCCGAAATGCTTTCTGCAGAAAACTAAAATTAAGTTTTTGTCTCATTTTTTTTTAAAAAGTTGTACTTTGTGATGCTCATCCACTCTATCTATTCCCAACTATTCAAAGGGTCAGCTTCAATAATGTCATAGGGCAGTGACAGCCAAAACATGTCTGAAGAGCAAGTAAATCTCAGTGAGGGCACTAGTCCCTCCAACAGCAGCTATGATGATGGTAGCAGAAGCACACCCAACAACTTGCCTAAAGCTGCTACTAGGCAAAGGAAAAAGAGAACATGTGAGTCCTAGGATGAAGACTTTGTTCTTGAGGAGGAGGTGACCTCTAAGAAAAAGGTGGTCAAGAAGGAGTATGTTGCTGATGCTGCCACCAAGCCTGGAAAGCCAAAGAAAGCTACTGCTAAGAGGAATCCTATGTCCAAAGCCAAAGCCTCCACACAAGACACTATGGAGTTCACTCTTGAACCAAGAGAAGAAGAGGCTGCTGGAGGAAAGAAGAGGAAGGAGAGAGTCAAGAAGACTATGGCCAGAGTCATTGGCAAACCATCTATGATGAGAGACTCTGAGGAAGAAGAGGAGCAGGAAGAGCCTATTGCACCTCCTGCAAAGACTCAGAAGGTCATGGGGGATGCTATAAGGACTGGGGCTTCTCCATCTAAGCCCAAGTCAGCCCCCAAGCCTCCAGCTCAAGCTCAAGCCTCCAATTCTACTGCACCAAAGAGATCAACAAGGAACATATTTGCTGCTGAGAAGAACCAGGCCCCAGTGCCTGAGGTTCAAGAAGAGGATGATGAGCCACTAGTGCTCAAAAACTGAAGCCAAAGATTCCAAATCATAGTGATGATCATCCAGTGGCAGAAAACATGAAGGAAAGAAAGGATGCAGTTCTGAGATTATGGAGACAGACTGATCCCTATGCTATCAGCAGAAGAACTGCTGTAGATTATCGTTTCCACACCAAGGAACATCAGGACTTCTATGAGACAGTCTTGTTGGACAAGAAGCCCATTGTTTGTGATATGAAATGGGTTGACTGGACATATATTGATGACAATGAGGACTACTTCCCAGGTGTGCATGAGAGCTTCAGGATGAATGAAGTGGACAAGTTTGTTGGTCAGAAGTTGACCAAGTGGAACGATGAGATGATCATGCAATTCTATTCCACTGCTCACTTCTACCCAAATGGAAGGATTGTCAGGATGGCTGAAGGTACTAAATATCAATCTACAATCTCTGAGTGGGCCAAGTTGATCAATGCCCCAAAGGAAGACAAAAATGACACTGATGTATATGCCAAGCCTAGGAAAGATCACAACTCCATGGCTAACATGTACAAGACTATTCCTGATGCTACCTTGGAGACACACAAGCTTGGGTCTATATACTATATGTTGTCTGGACTGACCACCATCAACACCATCTTGAGGCACACTCTTTTGCCCAAGTTAGGAGATCATAGAATGATCCGTGGTCACTCCATCAACTTGCTCCACATGTTTGATGTATCCCAGAAGTTCAAGGTGATGAGCCTGATTGTTGAAAAAGTGAAGAGTACTACAGCTGAAGAAGAGATCATGTGGATATGCCCCTCACATACAGATGTTGATCAATCCCAAGATGGGAACAGCTTCATATCTTCTTGATAAAGAGCATCTTCCCCTGAGGCCAGAATTTGAGGACAATGAGATTGTCATGGATGCATCTCATCCTACATGTGCACAAGCTCAGGAGAAGAGAGAGAGAGAGCGAAGGCTGCAAAAGCAGCAAAGGTAGCGAGTGCACCAAATGCTTTAACTATGATGCTCAAGACCAAGCAAGATCAACTCAGTTATCTGCTTGAGGCTACTATGAGAATTGACAATGGCTTGGCCACCTGACTCAAAATTAAGAGAGTCTTGAGAGGATCATTGAGACAAAATTTCATGATCTAGATGTGAAGGTCACAGAGATCCAGACCACTGTGGAGAAGCTCTAGGAAGAATTTGAGGACAGGAGTGACAGAGCAACCACTGATGCTTTCAAAGAGTGCCAAGGGCACAAAGGTCTACAGCTGTGCCAGTTGTCAGAGTCTCCAGGACTACAATTTCAGCACCTGCGGCAACTCCCTCAGTTATACCTCTAGTTTCAACTCCTCCAGCTCCTCAAACATCTTCAGAAGCATTTGTAGATGTTGTCCTCTCCACGCCGTCTATGCACGCAGGAGCAACAAGCCAGAAGACCTCTTCCAGAGCTCCCGGAGATCGTGCCTAGAGTGCCGCATAGCACTATGCATTTCCAAGCTTTTTGGTAACTTGTTGCCAAAGTGGGAGAAAGTGTAGCGATCATTAGGCTTCGAGAGAGAGTGTGTTTTTCCTTTTGTTGCCTCTCTTGCTACTTTGATCTTTGCTTGTTTGATTCCTATGCTACTATATTTGTGTTATGTTTGTGAGATACTCTTGTGATCATGTGTTTGGTCATACTATGCCTTAATGTGTGCTTGCATGATGATATATATGATATTTGTGCATGATCAATCATGTTTACCCTTGGTGATGAGTGCATCTTATTTAAATCTTATCATTTTGAGCGCTCCACCAAGATGTATGTGACATGGAAGAGTGACCCATGATCCTAATCGATTGTGCATTTGCATTCAAAAGAAAATTTAAAATAATGCAAAATTTTAGGGGGAGCTGTTTCTTATCACATACTTCTCAAGCGACGATGTATTTCATTCATATTATCATTTGTCGAAGCTTTGATCTATATGTTGTCATCAATTACCAAAAAGGGGGAGATTGAAAGTGCAACTAATCCCCAGGTGGTTTTGGTAATTCATAACAACATATAGCTCATTGAACTAATATCCATTCAAGTTAAATATTTCAAAAAGTTCAATGATTGGCATGGCATGGGCTAGAGATGTGGACACCTCAAAATTCTAAGGACAAAGATTGGCAAAAGCTCAAGACACTTCATTTTCATTTTAGTGATCCAAGATCACATTGAGTCCATAGGAAAGCCAATACTATTAAAAGGGGATGAGATGTTGCTTAATGGTCTACTTGCTCAAAGTGCTTAGTGATATTGCTCCAAAACCCTCAGCCACTTTCTCACTTCCACATATGTCCAAAACTCAAAGTCAAACTCAGCCCCACCGATTTGATTTATCCGGCGCCACCGAGTTCATTTGACCTAGCCACTGCCAGAAACCCTAGACAATTCGGTCAAACTGATACGGATCTCGGTCTCACCGAGATGGCCTTGCAAAATCTTTGTTGCCTATTGTAACTATTTCGGTCTCACCGAAATGTGCAATCGGTCCCGCCGAGTTTGCTTGACCAACTCTCTGTTTGCTCTTTGCTGAAATCGGTCTCACCGAGTTCATGCAACCATTCTCACCGAGATGAGGTTTTGCCCTAGCCCTAGCACATCGGTCCGACCGAGTTGCTCCAGTCGGTCCCACCGAGATTCCTAATGTTCACATTTTGAACTGAATCGGTCTCACCGAGTTGTTCTATTCGGTCTGTCCGAGTTGGGTAAAATGTGTGTAACGGTTGGATTTTGTGTGGAGGCTATACCCCTCCACCCCCTTCTCCATTAGAGAGAGAGCCATCAGAACGTGCCTACACTTCCACTACTCATTTTCTGAGAAAGAACCACCTACTCATGTGTTGAGACCAAGACATTCCAATCCAACCACAAGAATCTTGATCTCTAGCCTTCTCCAAGTTGCTTTCCACTAAAATCATCTTTCCACCATAGCCAAATCTATGAGAGAGAGTAGAGTGTTGGGGAGACTATCATTTGAAGCACAAGATCAAGGAGTTCATCATCATCGCACCATCTATTACCTTTTGGAGAGTGTTGTCTCCTAGATTGGTTAGGTGTCGCTTGGGAGCCTCCAACAATATTGTGGAGTTGAACCAAGAAGTTTGTAAGGGCAAGGACATCGCCTACTTCGTGAAGATCTACCCGAGTGAGGCAAGTCCTTTGTGGGCGATGGACATGGTGGGATAGACAAGGTTGCTTCTTCATGGACCCTTCGTGGGTGGAGCCCTCCGTGGACTCGCGCAACCGTTACCCTTCGTGGGTTGAAGTCTCCGTCAACGTGGACGTACGATAGCACCACCTATCGGAACCACGCCAAAAATCTCCATGTCTACATTGCGTTTGCCTTCTGCAAACCCTTCCCTTTACCTTCATATGCAGTGTTTTACTTTCTGCTGCTACACTCTTAGAATTGCATGTGTAGGTTGCTTGACTTGTGCTAAGTTGCTAAAATCTACCAAGACTTAAAATTGGGAAAAGGCTAGATTTTTATTTGGTCAAGTAGTCTAATCACCCCCCTCAAGACCTACTTCCGATCCTAGAGTATGCATCATTGCTATTAAGGATAGAAAGATGGGGTCTATTCCTACATGAATAGATCTTGTCTACATCATGTCATCGTTCTTATTGCATTACTCCGTTTCTCCATGAACTTAATACACTAGATGCATGCTGGATAGCGGTCGATGTGTGGAGTAATAGTAGTAGATGCAGGAAGGAGTCGGTCTACTAATCTTTGATGTGATGCCTATACACCTGGTCATTGCCTTGGATATCATCATAATTATTTTCTCTTCTATCAATTGCCCAACAGTAATTTTTTTACCCACTGTATGCTATTTTCGCGAGAGAAGACACTAGTGAAATCTACAGCCCCCGGGTCTATCTTTTATCATATTGTTTTCAGATCTATTGTTCCAAAAACCCAAAAATACCTTGTTGCACTATTTCGTTACTTAATTTATTTTGTGTTCTTGCTAGATCTATTTATCCAATCTCATACAATTTAATCTATCTTTTTACCGTGGAGGGATTGACAACCCCTATTACGCGTTGGGTTGCAAGTATTTGTTCTTTGTGCGCAGGTACCGTTTACGTAGTGTTGCTTGGTTCTCCTACTGGATTGATAACCTTGGCTTCCTAACTGAGGGAAATACTTTCCGTAGTTGTGCTGCACCATCCCTTCCTCTATGGGAAAATACCAACGCAGATTCAAGCCACGTCAAAAGAAATTTCTGGCGCCGTTGCCGGGGAGACATCATCAACATCTATCAGGTTCCTAATCACAGATCTCATCTCCTTGCAATTTAAATTATTTGACATTGCCTCTCGTTTTCATCTCCCCCACTTCTAAAACGTTTCTGCGAAAAGCACAAAAATATTTGCCTTTTTATTTGCCTTTTTCTCGTTAGATCTCTTCTTTGCTATCTTTGCTTGTGTTGCCATGTGCCTTCTATTTGTTTGCTAAAATTATATTGATATGGATCCTCATCCACTTGATAATCTTTTCAAAAGATCCAATTACGATGAAGCAATTGCTAGTGAGTTAAGTGCACTAGATTATCTTTATGAAGTTTTGTTTGAAATTCGTGAATCTGAAAATTGTGATGAAGTGATAAAAGAGAAAATTTACGAAGTGATTCACGATAGCTCCTTGAATGAAAAGCATGATTGCAATGGTGTTATTATAAATTCTATTAATTTCAATTGTGCTAATAATATGCAAAACCCCAAGCTTGAGGATGCTAATTTTGATATGTCCACTACTTATTTTAATGATCATGATGGGGGTGATTCTTCTTATGATCTTGAAAATTTATTTAAGCCTCATGATGAATATGTTTGCAATAATATTGAAAGTGGGTTTGGAAGAGTGCCAACTCTAGGTAAAAATAATCCCACATATTTGGAGAGTGTTCAATTTTCTGAAATTTTTGGCAAAAGTGGGTTTGGAGAGGTCATGACTTTACTTGATGTTAATCCCACTATTTTGGAAGGGTGTCAACTTTGCATGCATGTGGATCATGAAAAGAATATTTTAGGTGATAGTTATATTGTTGAATTTGATTATGATTCTACATGTAATTATTATGAGAGAGGAAAATACGGTTGTAGAAATTTTCATGTTACTAAATCACCTCTCGTTATGTTGAAATTATTAATGCTTCCTTCTTCCTATTTGCATATGCTAGAAATTGCTTGTCTTGATAAAACCTTTCCCTATAAAATGCCTCTGCGTAGGAAGTGTGTTAGACTTAAACTTGTCTTTCACGCGCTATATGATGCTCTCTTTGTGCTTCAACTTTTTGTCTTTCATGTGAGCATCACTAAAACTATACATTATGCCTAGCTAGGGGCATAAAACATAACGCTTGTTGGGAGGCAACCCAATGAATAAAATTCATTTTTGTCTTTTTATTTCTATTCTTGAGTGTTTGCACAATTATGCTACTGTTATGATTGTGTTTTTATATGTTAATTAGTGTTTGTGCCAAGTAAAGCTTTTAGGATCATGTTGGATGATAGTTGATTTGATCTTGTTAAAAACAGAAACTTTTGCATCCAGTAGCAGAATTTTAAAAAATTAATGAATCGTCAAAAAACCTATTTTTTACGCAAGATTGATATACAAATTGCCTACGTTGTCCTAATTGTTCAGAATTTTGTAGTTACAGAAGTGTGGTTAGAGTTCAGATTACTACAGACTGTTCTGTTTTTGACAGATTCTATTTTCGTTGCATTGTGTGCTTATTTTGACAAAGTTGAAATAAAGTAGGTATAATGCAATAATAAAATATTAATGGGTTTGCAACAGTACTTAGAGTGGTGATTTGCTTTATTGTACTAATGGATCTCACAAAGGTTTTTGTTAAGTTTTGTGTGATTGAAGTTTTCAAGTTTTGGATGAGATCACGATGGATGAAGGAATAAGGAGTGAAAAGAGCCTAAGATTGGGGAGGCCATGGCACCCCAAGGTAATATTCAAGGATAACCAAGCAACTAAGTTTGGGGATGCCCCGGAATGCATCCCCGAGCTCTATTTTTATTCGTCACATATCATGAATTTTGCTTGGAGCGTCTTGTATTATATGAGTCATTGATTGTTTTGCTTTTTATTTTGTCACAATCATCCTTGCTAGACACACTTACTTGAGAGAGCCATAATTATGCTATTATTTGTTAGAATTGCTCTATGTTCTTCACTTAAATTTTTTGAGCTATGGAATTGCTCTAGTGCTTCACTTATATCTTTGTGAGCACTGTGTGCTTTAATTTTTGAAGAAATACTCTCATGCTTAACTTAGAGTAATTTGAGAGTTAGTAATTTATTTTGAAGAAATCCTCTCATGCTTCACTTATATTATTTTGAGAGATGAAAATTTTTATGCTCATGTTCTTCACATAAATTTGTTTGAGCTTGTTAAAAGCAATGGCAATGTATGAAACTAGTCCCAAAGTGATAGATATTTAAGAGGGATATAACAAAAACTTTCATGAAGATCATTGGAGAAAATAAACTTGATTCTCTGTAATAGTTTTGATGCGGTATTATATGCGGTATTTCCGTGTCGTTCCAAGTAAATTTGCATGTGCCAACTCTAATTTTCAAAATGAATTTCCTTTTTGCATGCCCGTACCGGCCATGAAGCGGCAGGGGGTGGCCGATATTTTCCCATGGTAGATGTGTTATTCTCAAGATGAGTGTTTATTCACTTGTCATTCACGAGAGTGTGACGATAATAGGGATGCCCATTCACGAAATGAAAAAGAAATTTACTTTATGTTGTCAAATAATAAATTCCTTAAAAAGTGTTGGTATGGAAGGCACCCTACGGCTAGCCATGGATTGTGAAAGAATGGTGGGAGGAATAGACTTTATTTTATGTTTGGGAACCGCCTATGATGTATCTAGCATGGAAAGTATTGGGAACTACTTGGTCATTTTCGTTGACGGGAAAAGCATGCCTCTAAAAAATTATATCTCTCAATTTAAGTTTTGAGCTCTGGCACCTCTACAAATCTCTGCTTCCTTATGCTAAGGGTCTATCTATTTACTTTTATGCAAAAAAAAATTATTTGAGTCTCCATCTTCTCTTATAAAGCACCAACTAGGGAGGACTATGATCATACTTATGCATTGGATGTAGCTAATATTCGAGTGTGTTTCGTGAATGGATCAATGATTGAGCATGATGGGCTAGGGATAGCTTTCTTTAGTGTTGATATTTTGAAAGACATGATTGCTTGTTGATATGCTTGAGTATTGAAGTCTTCATGATTTCAAAAAATGTTCATGATTTCAAAAACTATTGAATTCCAAAAATGGTTAGAATTTCAAAAAATAATCATGATTTCAAAGATGTTTGCAAAATGAAGATGTAAAATTTGAAAAAGGAAAGGAAAAGGAAAAGGAAAAATAAAAATAAAATAAAATAAACCAAACTTGAAAAAACCTTAAACGAAAAAAGGAAATTTAAAAGGAAAAAGGAAACAGAAAAGAAAAAGTAAAGACGTAAAATAATAAAAATAAAAACTAGGCAAAAAAATGTTCATTTCCCAAAATCGATGTACACTAAACTGCTGATATGAGGTTTATGGAAACCAGTGGCTTAATGTTGATTTCCATATTGTTTGAAATTGTGCTCGTACATATATTTTTAAGAATATCATGTGGTCTATTTTAGTATTTCTCTATAAGTTTGCTCTAGATAGCTCTACAATATGTGCGGCTAAGTCTATTATGTCTAGGATTTAATTATTTTTGGAAAGTATTTATATGTCTAGGCGTTGGGAGTAGTTCGTGGTTGACGAGATTAGTTTACGTGGACACTGCGGTCATCAACAGCGAGGGCGAGAAAAAAATATAAGTGCCAACATGGCGGGCCATCATGTTAAAATAAAGGACGGTCAGATGTCGGCGTATAGAGCCATACTTATTTAGTTAGAACATAATATTGTTAACTCCCGTTGCAATGCACGGACATGTTTGCTAGTATATACGAGAATAAAGTCAATAGGCACCATATCACTTCACGGACCTTGAAGAAAAATTCCCGTGGGGACAGGGGGACGCAAACAAGGCGATTGTTTGCTTCGTCTGAGATCGGCCCATGAAGTAATCGACATTTCTGTACCATTCGGCCATTCTATGTCCTCACCAATCACCATGAACATATGGACGTCCATCGCTCTGCAGCATCATCGTAATTTAGACATTTCGGTCACAAGTGCATACAAATTTATCCTGCCAGTTCTACCCTGTAATTTAGAAGCACACTCGATCCGAGTAGATGTGCGTTGGCGTGTACGTCATGCTTGTAATTTGAAATGCTTGGTAATGTTGAGGCAGTACGCGCGTCCCCGTCAACCATCGCGTAAACCTAAGGGCCTAAGTGCACGCTTTTGTCTTGTTTGGTGAGTCCTTGGAGTTCTCGCTTGCTGTTAATCTGTCCAATGCAGCACCAAATTATCTATCGCCTTCCGCCCTCGATGTCCGGGGTGAATCTACCACAAATTTTCTAGTTGGTTTGAACTAAACACCTAGAGTAGCAACGGAACTCTTCTTTAATATTTCCAGTCTCGACAAATCCGAGGGTTGAAGGAGAAGCGACATAACATGGTGGAGCTAGCAAAACAAGCCGGTGGTTATAATATGCCACATGACAAAGTTCTCCTTGCTGGTGTATATATAGTTGAGTCGACTTGCTCAGTTCTCACTGCCCTCTCCTGTCATCCCAGTGCTTCCACATTCTGGTCACCCTAGCTAGTTTTGTCACTTGGAGTGTGTACCAGCAGATCGAGGCAGAAATGGCCAGGCGGGACGACGACTCTGCTTACACGAATGGATCGGTGTCGGTGAACGATTTCTCCGTGGAGGACGGGAGGAAGGAGAAGGAGGTGTCTGCTGATTACCACCTGGACCAGGACATGGTCTGTGGCTTCCCCGTGTCTGTTTCTTTTCTTCAGATGGTGAGCCTACTTCTCTCGATGGATGTACGTATATGCTTGTGTACATTCTGTTTTCATCCAACCTCTGTTTGGCTACGCTGGCATGTGCATGTAGCTCCTCGCCGAGCTGTTCTCCACATTCTTCTTGCTGTTCGCCGGCATGGGCGCCATCGTCGTGAACGGGGAGAAGCAGGGCGCGGTCACGTTCCCGGGCATCACCGTGGTGTGGGGGATGGCCGTCATGGTCATGGTCTACACCGTCGGCCACATCTCCGGTGCGCACATGAACCCCGCCGTCACCGTCGGCTTCGCCATCGCCTGCCGGTTCCCCTGGAGGCGGGTAAGCGTCGCCGCCAGATTCGCCCCGTGACGGGAGTGAGCAACCTGCAGATGACATGTGTGCATATGCGCATGCAGGTGCCGGCGTACATGGCGGTGCAGATGGTGGCCGCGATGATCGCGAGCTTTCTGCTGCGGCTGATGTTCCACGGGAAGCACGAGTTCGCGCCGGTGACGCAGCCCACGGGCTCCAACCTCCAGTCGCTGGTGATGGAGTTCATCACCACTTTCTACCTCGTCTTCGTCATCATGGCCGTGGCTACAGACGACCGAGCGGTAAGCTAGCTAGGCGGCCATGCATGCATGCACCGACGAGAGACATGCACGTCCATGCATACCTGCGCCCTACGTACTTACCATCCATTTCTCGTATTTGTGCAGTCGGGGCAGATGGCTGGGCTGGCTGTGGGCGCGACCATCATGCTTAACGCGCTATTCTCTGGGTACGTACGCTCTCCTACGCTGTTTGTTGTTTAACTTTACTGCATGATCATTGATGTACGTACGCACGTTTGGTCGACGATGACAGGCCGGTGACGGGAGCATCGATGAATCCGGCGAGGAGCATCGGGCCAGCGCTGGTGGCGGGCAAGTTCAAGTCACTCTGGGTGTACATCCTCGGGCCGTTCGCCGGCGGGGCGGCCGGAGCTTGGGCTTACGGCCTCGTCCGCCACACCGGCAAGCCACTGCGCGAGATCACCAAGAGCGCCGACCGGGCTTAATGAATGAACTCGTAGTAAATTAAGAACCGTGCGGTACACATGTTCGGACCGGTCGACACGCCCAAGAGAGGAGCAATAATTGGAGCTACTACGCATGAGTGTATGGTGTGATTACTATCTCAAACGATGCATTCCTAACTAGTCTAGCATAGCGTGTATCGATCTACTTACAGAGGACGGAGGATATATGAACGAATAAATATCCATGTGCTTTTACTTGTTGCCTGGTTGGTATATACGTGTAGTGATTATTGGCGAGGCGATAATTGATATGTGTGTATCTTACTCTCATATGTGCACGTCCATTTTCTTTATTGTTGGTTTTAAGATCTTTGCTGATTCATTAAGTAGAACAGAGTTTAGTTACCCATCTAAAAAACAGTTTGATACATGAGGCAAAAGCAGTCGAACAACAAGTCAACAACTCAAAGAAAAATGTCGAACGGAGTTGACTTTTTTGGGC